>NC_079228.1:29150748-29450748 GCF_029633865.1 Lampris incognitus
ACTATCTATTAATCACTGCTAGAGAGAAGTCATTTATATAACACTGTCGGGTTTGTTACTTTTCCATTATGTCCCCAGTTTCTCCAGCTGTATCTATTTACTTTTGAAAACGTGAATAACTCACCTTTCGTGCATCTGCCTGTATGCCCAAGGTAACTAAACAAAGTCCAATGGTTTTATAATTGTTGTGCCCAGTGACGGCTGGTGGGCTAACAAATGCAGTAGTACCCATCAATAGCTCACGCTGCAGCAACAGCAACTTCACATCCGAGATACGAAGTTACAGCGTCGACACTCTATGCCTTGTTATGTCAAGTGCTCTACAACAACACTATAGAGAAGTACCCACAAGAATGGCCTGATGCCAAAAAACTCTCTGTATCTGTCTTTCTCCCTCACACACACACACACACACACACACGTTTCCCAATTTTGTTAGATAAATGTTTCAAATGCACTGTTGGGTCCAAGCCGTGTCTCCTCCAAAAAGCAAGCATAGGAAAGAGAAAAGTGAATTCTTAGCTACACTTGCCATTAGCCAGTCCTTTCATTGAAATCAAGTAACACAAAACTTATGATTTTGTCGTTTTTCCTTTTATGTTATTTGAACAACGTTTGGACGATGTGTCCCTCCCCAGTCTCTTGACTTCAAATTTTTTCTCCAAACACATCGTAGAAAATTGATGATAAAGTAAATAATCCATCTCACTCATGCTAACGCCCAGTCTCGCACAAGTAGCGCCTCACTGTACATACTGTTACTCTGTACGCCCGCTGTCATCTCATCTCATCTTATCATCAGCCGCTTCTCTGGGGTTGGATCACGGTGGCAGCAAGCTAAGTAGGGCACTCCTCTCCCCAGCAATACCCTCCAGCTCCTCCTGGGGGATCCCAAGGTGTTCCCAGGCCAGATTGGACATGTAGTCCCTCCAGCAAGTTCTGCGTCTACCCCGGGGTCTCCTCCCAGCTGGACGTGCCCCGAAAACCTCCAAAGGAAGACGCCCTGGAGGCATCCTAATCAGATGCCCGAACCACCTCAACTGGCTCCTTCCGACACAAAGGAGCAGCGGCTCTACTCCAAGCTCCCTCTGGATGTCAGAGCTCCTCACCCTATCTCTAAGGCTGAGCCCAGACACCCTACGGAGGAAACTAATTTCAGCCACTTGTATCCGCGATCTCACCCTTTCGGTCACTACCCAAAGCTCATGACCATAGGTGAGGGTTGGAATGAAGATGGACTGGTAAATTGAGAGCTTTGCCTTCCAGCTCAGCTCCCTCTTCACCACAATGGTCTGGTACCACGTCTGCAGTACTGCTGATGCTGCACCAAGCCGCCTGTCAATCTGCAGCTCCATCCTACCCTCACTCATAAACAAGACCCTGAGATACTTGAACTCCTTCACTTGAGGCAACAACTCATCCCCAACCCACAGGGAGCAATCCACCATTTTCCGGTAGAGAACCATGACCTCAGACTTGGAGGTGCTGACTCTCATCCCGGCCATTTCACACTCTGCTGCAAACCACTCCAGTGCATGCTGGAGGTCGTGTTCTGATGAAGCCAGCAAACCCACATCATCTGTGAAGAGCAGAGATGCAATTCTGTGGTTCCCAAAATGGACACACTCTTCACCTTGGCTGCAACTTGAGATCGTGTCCATGAATATCACAAACAGAATCAGAGACAAGGGACAACCTTGGCGGAGTCCAACACTCACCAAAAACGTGTTTGAATTTGTTCCGAGAATGCGGACACAGCTCTCACTTTGGTTATACAAGGACCGGAAGCCTTGTAGCAACTGCCCTGGTGCCCCATACTCTTGCAGTACCCCCCACAGAGTGCCCCAGGGTGCACGGTCGTAAGCCTTCTCCAAGTCCACAAAACACATGTAGACTGGCTGATCAAACTCCCATACCTCCCTCAGCACTTCCGCAAGGGTAAATAGTTGGCCCATTGTTCCACAACCAGGATGGAATCTGCATTGTTCCTCCTGGATCCGAGGTTCGACAATCGGTCAGAGCCTCCTTTCCAACACCTGAGAGTAGAATTTCCCATGGAGGCTGAGCAATGTGATGCCCCAACAATTGGAGCACACCCTCCAGTCCGTTGTCATTGTCAAAACACAGTGACCTGAGGACTGAATGAATTTAGCCCAAATGATCGGCAAATCAAGGGGGCGTGTCACAACACCTGTCACTCACTCACTACGAAGATGAACAGAAGCTGATGCTACTGTGTTTGGGCTGTAAAAAAAAAAATCACCCTGTTTAGATATAGCCTGTGTTTTTCTTGTGACTATTTGGTGCTGTTGCTGCTCTAGGTTCCACCAAAATTGAAAAGAAATCTGATGTTTTAACAAGGATTTTCTCATCTTTATTGTAAAACACAGGGAGGGCTTAGCCCTGTTAGCACATTTATACCAGCCGTCCCTGGTTGTGCCTGATGAAATGGTGGAAATACCTCCTTCTGGAGAAATTAAACATCACTGTCGTAAAGAGTTTGCCTGAAGTTTGTGCCAAAAACGTTTGGCTTGGGCTCAGTGTATACCTGAATAACAGCAAATGAAAAACATTTAATGACCCAAAATTTTTTTTTTAAATCAGTAAATGGGGATAATCCATATTTATTTGCAATGCAACTTCAGTAAGACATTTAAAAGGCAGACTAAATAAAGTGCCACTTATTTTTAACATGGTTGCTGGATGATCATTGCTGAGATCACAGACAATTACTGGTAAATCTAATATAAACAGTAAAGTTTTAACTTAAAAGTAACATTTTATCAATTTGCCTGTTGCAAACCAAATTTAATTTGCCTCTTGTATGCTTCATTTTCATGCATGAAAAGAACATATCTGCAAATTTGAGCACCCTTTATACCAATCTTTGACAATGAAAACCACAACTCTTACATGAGCTGTGTTTTAGCCTCATCTACTGACCGAACTGTTTGTTCTCTGAATTTAATGTTAAAGCTGAGAGCCATGATTTTCCCCCATAGATAAGTCATTATTTTATCCATTTGAAACCCGATGATCATGTGACAATTCTGTTATTATTACAGTGGAACAATGTCCCGATGTAGCCCAATGTAGGAGGCAGAGAGAAATAGACCTGTTACAACTGATTTTCCCAGACTACAAAGAAGGCATAGCAGCTAACATTGCTCGTGCGCTGTCAGCTCAGCAGCAAACAGTTTCCATACTTGTAAAAATGGCATCCTTGGACCTACTGGAGCTAACAATGGCAGTCTAATTACAAACTTCATCTAAATAGATGGCAATACTGATCGTCTGTCCATCTGAAGCATCTCCACATCACGTTTCAATCATCTTTTCCTGCTGGAACTGTTACCAATACATAAGACTTTGCCGCTGCAGCAGAGTTCGTCCTACCTGTTCAAGATATCCCAACAGCAGTGTACTGATACTGGAGAGTGTCACCAACCATGATAAATACAAGCCAGTTAATGTTATGCAACCGAAATCCATGGTCAAGACAGAAGGAATAACAACTAAAGAGAGATGCTGAGTACTTGCTGTGTACTAGTTTCCGGCTTCGTGAGTTTCGACTTCATGAGATCGATAACTGCTGTTGATTCTCTTACTCTCCCTCTTCTCTTCTATATTCTGCTCTAACCTGTTCAGTTGTCCTACAAGCTTTATTGCATGTCAGGACCAATAACGCTAGGATGAAGCAATCAGAGATCACAAAAGCCAGCCTAGTCAGGACACTTGAGTTGACCAGAAAGATGTGTCGACACCAATTAATTGTCTCTGGTCCCTTACCTGTGAGGGGTAATGATGAGATGTACAGTAGGCTCACCTCAATGAACTGCTGGCTGGCTCATTGCTGTAATGAGCAGGGATTCGGCTTTGTTGATAACCGGCTTCTTTCTGGGGCCACCCTTACCTGCTGAAAGTAGACAGCATTCACCCTACTGGGGACAGCACCGCTGTTTTGTCTAGCATTATAGATAGCTGTCTACATTTAGTTTGACACTAGGGGCTAATCATTCAGCAAGCTGGGGGTGTTGCCTTAATATATGTCTATTTTCAATTTAACTTCTAAACTTGAATCTAAACTCCAATCTTTTGAGGCTTTTGTTCTTGGTCCCCCTCCCTCAGCCATGAATAGACTCGGCTCAGTCCAGACTGTGATACTCTATCGACCTCCTGGCTCTTACTCACTATTTCTTGAAGAATTTGGAGAATTTGTCTCAGGTCTTGTTATTCATTCTAATGAGATTATAATTCTTGGTGATTTCAATATTCACCTGAATAAGGCTGTTGATCCTTTAAGTAAAGCCTTTCTTGCACTTGTTGATGCTTTTGGGTTCGCTCAGTTTGTTCAAGAGTCGACTCATTGCAGTGGTAACACCCTTGATTTGGTTTTATCTAAAGGGATAGCTGTTTCTGATCTGAATGTCTTGCCAACCACATCTGCTATGTCAGATCATTTTCTCGTTAAATTTGAAGCATCATGGGCCTGTCCTGTTAATGTCGGCACAGATGTACTTGCCACTCGCCACATTGGTACATCCACTGTAGCTGTTTGGCCAGCAGGTCGGTTTCTGTCTCAATGAATTTACCGAGCACTGTTCTGCCGAAGAGATCATCGAGTATAGATTATTGCAACTGTTCTCTTCTTTCTCAAATGTCTTTACTCTCTCTCTCTGAATGTCTTCTTTTTTCTCTTCCCCTGTGTGTGTGAATGGTGTGACGTGAATCTCCCCCATGTGCATGTGCAGTCTGTCCTCCGCCCAGATCTCCATAGTGACGGTGGTCACCACCTGGACACTGTTTGCATCATCCCCATCACATTCTTTATCTAATAAATCCAAATAATTTTGCCGCTCTGATGGCCGAGCGGAATAAACTGCCGTTCTTGCAATCCGCTCATCATGTGGCTGGGAGGTTCGTATCTCAGACTCGCCGTAACCGGTCATGGCCAGAGCGTCCACGGGGTAAGGCATTCATTAGGCCACCCTTACCCGAGGGATAGTGGGTGTAGATCGGTGTAGTGTTCGGGGGACTCGTCTTTCTCCAGCGACCCCTCTGGCCCATCCGGGCGCCTGCAGCCAAGCAACCGAAAGCATTCTCCCTACGTCTCCTTCTCCTGGAGGTAATGCAATCCATGCGAGGCTTCAGCGTGTAAAATAGCGAGAGCAGCCGACACGCGTTTGAAGGACGCTGGTGTTACGACTATCTCCTTCCTGTGGAAACGTGAGCCAGGGGAGTTATTCGACAAGAGATCCGGCCACATGCCATTGGGTTAATCGGGTGGGATAAGGGGAAAAACTAGAAATAAATTTAAAATAAAATAAATCCAAATAACTTTGTTATCCTGTTTCAATGTTGTATCCTTCTCTCTCGCCGATGTGTGATTAATATATTTTCTTGCCTCTCCTCCCATGTATGTGAATGGTGTGATGTGAGTCTCCCCTGTGTGCATGTGTAGTCTGTCCTCCTGTCAGGTCTACATGGTGACGCGTGGCTCAGGTCCTGGGCTGTACCGGTGGCATCTGGACACTGCTTGGCATCCTCCTCATCATATTCTTCATATAACTTATAATTCCATTATAATTCTGTCATCCTCTTTCAATGTTGTGTTCTGTAAATTGTGTTTTATTCTGTAAACACAACATCCATTGCACGCCTATCCGTCTTGGGAGAGAGATCCCGCCTCTGTTGCACTCCCTGAGGTTCCTTCCTATTTATTCTCCCTGTTAAAGGTTTTTGTTTTTGTTTTTTGTTTTTTAGGGAGTTGAGCCAATGTGAGGCTGTAAGGACAGGATGTTGTATTGCTGTAAAGCCCCCTGAGGCAAATTGGTAGTTTGCGATAATGGGCTATACAAATAAAACTGACTTGACTTGAGACCTGACAACTAATTAACAAAGAGAAATTGCGGATTTCAGCTTTAACCGTTTCAACCCAGACACTCTTGACGTTTTCTCCCCAGTTTGACAACCCCTTGAAACAAGGGATGAGACCCCACCATCCAAAACTGTTGCATTTTAGCTTTGCCTGAAGACAGCATCCTGATGCCTCCGTCTGCTTTCATACCTGCAGAGTCTTCTATGTAAATCCTCTTTTTCTATTGTCTTTATAATTGCATCTGTCATTGTTTCGGGAACGGTGGAGGAAACTAAAGTGATGTGAGTCATCACGAAGCAGGCATTCTTACTCTGCCCTTGAGCTCACAGTACAGTATACTGGCAATTCGAGTGAAAACCATCACATTTTTGTCTGACACTTTCCAGTGTTGTGCTACAATAGATGCTCACTGTATTGGTGACAGCTGTACAATCGTATACAACACTATCTGATGTCTGTCTAATTCTGTGCTGTATGACTTTTTTCTCATTTCAACAGCAGTGCCGCTGTGCAGCCTGACAATAATCAACAGAGTGATAGCCAGACATAATAATCACAACCATTGCAACATATTGTGATGCATTATTCATTTTTTTTTTTCCAGTGTGATTACCTGGCACCATTTGACAACCATCACACTCCAATGTGTTTGAATTACAGGCAGTCAGGAGTGAAAAGGGGAAAATGGCTCATGTAGTTGCCCATCAATCATGTAAAGAGGGGTTTTTTGTGGTGGAAAGTAAAGAGTGGTAAACAGATTCACTCACCCAGTGTTGGGCCAGTTCGTCAATTGTGAGCTTTAGCTCGACACAGAGTCTGTCCTGGGGGAGGAAAAGTAGCCACGCAAGACGTCGATACGACAGACAGTGCACCTTAATGCACAAAGATAAATACAGAGTGCCGAGGCAATTCATATTGTTTGAGTTGTGTGGAGGTCATTTACCCATTTTCATTGATTACTGTCATTTTGGAAGTGTGTTGCCGTCAAGGATTCTGAATGGAGAGGCTACTTAAGACTCCCCATCTGATCAATAGAGCAGTCTCCAAGCCCAGACTGTATCTTGCACATCAAGGCCATGTAGAAGTCCTTCTGAGCCCCACTCCACAAGGATCAATAGTCCACAAATACACGCACGCACACACACACACTCACTCACATTAACTCGATTAACACATCCTTCTCTATCAACAGGTGCAGTTTTACATGCCTGAATTATACATGTGCATTGGGTGCGTCTTGTTCTGCATAAAGAGAGCAGTCAGATTCTTCGACTGCCACCCGCCAGCGCGAGAAATACACTAATGTTTGAAAGACCCCTAAAGGACCTGCCAAGGTCGAAAATCAAGATGAAGTGCTTCGATCCTAAAATTGATTCATGAGCTACCCCTCACGAAGAGCCTGTTGAAAATACATGAGAAAGTGCCCTGCTATTTAAGGGTGATTTCATTTCGAGGTGTATGCCTTTTGAGTAGTGTCTCAGGACATGATAAAAAATTTGGTCAGATGATGGTTTTGTCAGACTCAAAGCTAGCTCAGGGGAATGAAGGACAGAGAACTAAGAGACAGAATCACTGCCTGGTGTACCAATAGGTACAGTCAAAAAAAGTTGAATCGCACGTCCAGGTAGCATAGCAGTCTATTCCATTGCCTACCAACACGGGGATCGGCGGTTTGAATCACCAAGTTACCTCCGGCTTGGTCGGGCGTCCCTACAGACACAATTGGCTGTGTCTGCAGGTGGGAAGCCAGATGAGGGTATGTATCCTGATCACACTAGCTGCACTAGCACCTCCTCTGTTCGGTCAAGGCACCTGTTCGGGGGGGGGGGGCTGGGAGGAATAGCGTGATCCTCCCACGCGCTACATCCCCCTGGTGAAACTCGTCTTTGTCGTGTGAAAAGAAGCAGCTGGCGACTCCATATGTATCGGAGGAGGCATGTGGTAGTCTGCAGCCCTCCCCGGATCGGCAGAGGTGGTGGAGCAGCGACCAGCACAGCTCAGAAGAGGGGTAATTAGCCAAGTACAATTAGGGAGAAAAACCCAACAACAAAAAAAAGAAGGAGGTGAATCAGTTCATCTGGATACAACGTTTATTGACAGAACTGATGAACTGATTCAACCTTCTTTGATTTTCTTACCTGGATTGTTGAGCATGCATCAAGACATATATGGTACAGTGTAATGTGGATGGGCAGCTTGACCCCTACTACTCAAATCGACAGACATCACTTATTTCTCCACTGGAGGACACTACGGGATGCTACTATTCCCTATGGGCCAACTCAGGCAAGAACCCTCACCTCCAATCTCTATGGCCTGCTCAATAAGCCAACTGATAGAACAGCACCAATACAAACACAACATGAAGTTCAATATGGAGAGACTACGGGTGAAATCAATATGGCTAATCTGTGAGCTGCAGTGGTGTAAACATCTCAGGTCAGCAGGATTGCAGTTGCTTGAGCCACTCTTCACTCCAGATCAATGCCTAGCTGGGTGTCTCCCTTAGAGGACCTTTACATCAAGCGGAGTGAATGGTGAAGAACTGGAATTGGTCTTGACTAAAGGCTATAATCTCCCAAGGTGCATTTGAATCAGGCATAAATGTGTAAAATGATTTGCTGGACTTGAGATTTTGTAACGACATCACTTGCATCGAAGCAGTCGAAGATCAGCACTGGGAAAAGCAAGACTTAGAAGCATTTGTAGAACTATTCAGAGATGTTGAACTATGCACAAGAAGAAATCGGGACTGGGTCACATAATATTTGCATGTAATTTTTCAAGTGTGGTTTAAAATAATTGGATTGCTAATGGATTATATTAGTGGTGAATACCACCAGATGGGTGGTGTAGAGTTTGGACAGTTCAGATAGCATCAGGTGGGTTTAAGTAGCTAATCAAAAAGGAGTATTCCAGAATGACCTGCAAATAAGTAATTTTCAAATAACTTTTGATTTTCTAATACCTTTCTATTCTGATTGTACTGCTTTGCATAACCCGATCCCTGACAATACAAGGTTAAACCAAACCATTTAAAGTATCTGCAAATACTCCTGCTGGGTGGTTCTGTCTGGCCCTGCATAACTGAAATAAATGGTAAATGGACTGCATTTATATAACGATTTTTCCAAAGTGCTTTATAATGAATGCATCACATATTTATCCATGTACTCACATGCTTACAATGCTGTCAAAAAGTGTTGGCCCCCTTCCTGATTTCTTCTATTTTTGCATATTTGTCACACTGAATGGTTTCGGATCATCATACAAAATATAAGACAAGGAGAACCCGAGTAAAGACAAACTACAGTATTGAAATGATCATTTCATTTATTGAAGGAAAAAGGTTATCCAACACCTATATCACCCATGTGACAAAGTAATTGCCCCCCTGTGCTTAATAACTGGTTGAGCCACCTTTAGCAGCAACAACTGTAACCAAATGCTTCTTATAATTGGAGACCAGTCTTTCACATCGCTGTGGAGGAATTTTAGCCCACTCTTCTTTGCAGAATTGCTGTAATTCGGCGACATTGGAGAGTTTTCGAGCACAAACTACTCGTTTAAGGTCCTGCCACAGCATCTCGATGGGGTTCAAGTTAGGACTTTGACTAGGCCACTCCAAAACCTTCATTTTGTTTGTTTTGGGCCTTCCTGAGGTGGACTTACTCTTGTGTTTTGGATCATTGTCCTGCTACATAACCCAGTTACACTTCAGCTTCAGATCACAGACATTCTCCTTCTAGATGTTCTGGTAGAGAGCAGAATTCATGGTTCTTTCAGTCTTCCAGGTCCTGAGGCAGCAAAGCACCCCCACACCATCATACTACCTCCACCATGTTTCACTGTTGGTATGATGTTCTTATTGTGAAATGTTGTGTTGCTTCACGTCAGACATAACAGGACCCGTGTCTTCTAAAAGGTTCCACTTTCGACTTGTCCGTCCACAGATCATTTTCCCAAAAAGCTTGGGGGTCATCAATGTGCTTTTTTCCAAATGTGAAATGAGCACTAATGTTTCTCTTAGTTGGCAGTGGTTTATGCCTTGCAACTTTCCCATGAATTCCATTTTTGCCCAGTCTCTTTCTTATTGTCAAATCATGAACGATGACCGTAGTTGAGACTAGGGAGGTCTGCAGTTCTTTAGATGTCCTTGTTTTTTTTGTGACTTCCTGGATGAGTCGTCGCTGCACCCTTGGAGGAATTTCGGTAGGCCGGCCACTCCTGGGAAGATTCGCCACTGTTCCAAGTTTTCTCCATTAAGAAACAATGGCTCTCACTGTGGTTCGCTGGAGTCCCAGAGCCTTAGAAATGACTTTGTAACCCTTTCCAAACTGATATATTGCCGCAACTTTTTTTCTCATCTCTTTTGGAATGTCTGATAGTGTTCTGCTTGTTGAGCCCCTTCAGCCTACTTCACACTGATGGTAAGGTTCTATATGAATCATGCTTAGATTCAACAAGGCTGGCAGTAATCAGGCCTAGGTGTGGCTGCTCTAATTGAATCCAATGATCAATGGAATTTGGTTAATTGGTGGATTGAGTAACTAAGAAGGTTAGTTAATTATTCACATGGTTGGTGTTAGATACATTTTTTCCTTAAATAAATAAACTCATTTAAAAACTGAATTTTGTGTTTACTCGGGTTCTCTTTGTCTTATATTCTGTATGAAGATCTGAAACAATTAAATGTGACAAATATACAAAAATAGAGGAAATCAGAAAGGTGGCAAATACTTTTTCACGTCACCGTACACCAATGGTAGTGTCAACCATGCAAGTAACAACCAGCTCATTTGAGATCAGTTAAGGGTTAGGTGTCTTGCTCAAGCACACCTCGACATTTATGCCAGGAGGACCCGAGGATCGAACCGGCAAGCCCCTCGCCATTACCAAATGACCTGCTCTACCTCCTGAGCCACTGCCACCACTTGAATCGAAATACTTAAATCCATACTAGTCTAAATTTACAGCTATTTTTGAACTAAGTTTCATCTTGAAAGCTTTCCTCAAAGGGTTTGACAAGATTTTGGTGAACCTTACTTGATACATCGAAGATGGATTAGAAAATCGTCTGTTGGGGGGCGTCCGGGTGGCGTGGCGGTCTATTCCGTTGCCTACCAACACGGGGATAGGCGGTTCGAATCCCCGTGTTACCTCCGGCTTGGTCGGGCGTCCCTACAGACACAATTGGCCGTGTCTGTGGGTGGGAAGCCAGATGTGGGTCCGTGTCCTGGTCGCTGCACTAGCGCCTCCTCTGGTCGGTCGGGGCACCTGTTCGGGGGGGAGGGGGAACTGAGGGGAATAGCGTTACCCTTCCACACGCTACGTCCCCCTGGCGAAACTCCTTACTGTCAGGTGAAAAGAAGTGGCTAGCGACTCCACATGTATCGGAGGAGGCATGTGGTAGTGTGCAGCCCTCCCCAGATCAGCAGAGGGGATGGAGCAGCGACCAGGACGGCTCAGAAGAGTGGGGTAATTGGCCAAGTACAATTGGGGAGAAAAAGGGGCAAAAAATCCCCGCCTCCCCCAAAAAAAGAAAGTCATCTGTTAATGTATGAATTAAT
Source organism: Lampris incognitus (assembly GCF_029633865.1). Lineage (NCBI taxonomy): Eukaryota > Metazoa > Chordata > Actinopteri > Lampriformes > Lampridae > Lampris > Lampris incognitus. Next base: position 29,162,197 of record NC_079228.1, read on the forward strand.
AAAAGCTCCACACACTTACAACTTGTCGCTAATTGTCGTTAAATATATACTGGAAACTTTAATGATGCAATTTATGATTTAGACTGGGTATTCACATAGGACGTAGTGACCTATTATGACCTTCTTGGCTACATGTATTCTACATTTTAAGACCTTAAGCCCTTCTTCCAGAAACTTAAGTAAATTGTGAATAAGTTTGCAGGATGGGCCTCTAAACTTTACACCTGGTTAGTATGAAGTTGGATTTTTGATTTTTGTTGGATTTTTTTACTTTTCTCTCCTGCAAAATTAGTCTTCAAATAATTTTGCACTGGTGTGTGAACATCAAGCAAGTCTTTCCATTTTTGTGATGACCTGAGCTGTGTACTCTTAGAGAGAGCTCATCCATCCATCCATTATCTGTGCCGCTTATCCTGCTCTTAGGGTTGCGGGGATGCTGGAGTCTATCCAGCAGAGCTCTAATTCAATGTACAATTTTTACACAATTTCTCTCTCCTGGCCCCAAGGGCGTCATGCTGAGAAGAAACTGATGTGTCTTTGGGTGCCGGTGCTCATTTCACACTTTCATTTCCACTGGCGGAAACGCCTTCTTAGGCAAATCAGCAAATCATGCTAACTAAATTATACATTTTATGAAATGTATTATTCAAAGACCGATTTATCACAGGCAGTTTGTTGTTTCTCCGAATATTAACCTTAGAACGAGGCGCCGTTTCTGTGTGCTTTGACGGATTATTCTTATGAATTATTTCGTGCTCTTCAAAATTTCGTTTTTTGGAACAGAAATCTCTGGACAGTCTTTTGGAGCAGCGTTCAGTCTCTTCTCTTCCATCAGTCAACTTTCCAACAGCAGCTCTCTCTGTCCATATCAAACTTGGCTTCCTTTTAGAAGGCACCCCGCTGTGCCAACGACACCCAGACATATATACCCCTTCACACTACAGCACCTCTCATCTCTCTGTCCTGCGCTCCCTCGCTCTCTCCTGCCCTCTCTCTCTCTCGCCTGCCCCTATCCCTTGCATACCCACTCTCTCCTGCCCTCGCTATCTCCCCTGCCCCCCCCTCTCTCGCTCACTCCTGCCCTCTCTCTCGCTCTCCTGCTCTCTCTCTCTCTCTAAGTATCCTTTTTGTAATTCTTCCCCATTCAGGTTGTCCTCACCTCCATAGACTTATCTTTTGCCCACTTGAAAATGTCTCTTTGTGTCTCACCTCCTGTGCGTTCTTTCTTCTCCATCCTTAACAGCGAATATCTTCACACCCTGTGTTCATCCATGACACTTTCCATGTGCTACTTTTTTCATTTGGGTTTAAATTATTCATATGCCGCCGAATCCTTTAACACCTTGTTGCTCTTTTTGAGGTTGGAAACAAAGTATGGGTGTAGGCTACAAAGCCAGATCCCAAGACTGAAAAAGACCAGTGTCAGAGAAAGAGATTATCATTGTGCCATGCTGTATATATTTTATAATGGTGATTCTCAATCTTACAAGCAAACAACCCTTAAGATGAATGGGATGTCTTATGTAGCTTCCCGAATTGGACTGACACTCACAAACTGGTGGAATGTGAAAACCAAACATAGAATATGACGCTCTTCGTTTTTTTTCTCCTCTTTTCAGGCCGTTTTACTTGATGAAGTAATGGTGAGAGCCCAGTGGCATAAAATTTTTATTAATCATTTCGTGAGGAGCTGCATTTATCACAATTATTGTAAATATGATAATGTATGTACATACTAGATAGTGTATTTTTTCCTCATTCTTCATATCTACGCACAACCTCCTTGATGGCTCCACCCCAAGGTGGAGGACTGCTGGTGCAAAGCGACATCAATGGCACGCCTAGTCTCACAGACAAAATGTTGGTGTACAACTTATTTGCACTTCCCAAAATACACTGATTGCCTACGTTGTCGATGAATGATGATGTAGTTAAAAGACATCCGCTGGGACTTAATTCTAACCCTGATTCACACTCAGCGTGGATTATCACATTTAACTGGTGTCACACCAACATCTGTGATCCTTGAGATTATGAGAGCACACTTCTAAAACAGGATATGGTAGTTAGATACCATTAAGTTTAGGGATAAAGTTAGATATGGCGGGTGTCTGGGTAGTGTAGCGGTCTATTCCGCTGCCTACCAACACAGGGATTGCTGGTTCAAATCCCCGTGTTACCTCCAGCTTCGCCGGGCGTCTCTATAGAAACAATTAGCCGTGTCTGCGGGTGGGTAGCCGGATATGGGTACGTATCCTGGTCGCTGCACTAGCACGTTCTCTGGTCGGTCGGGATGCCTGTACGGGGGGTAGGGGGAACTGGGGGGAATAGTGTGACCCTCCCACTTGCTACATTCCCCTGGCGAACCTTTTCACTATCAGGTGAAAGGAAGTGGCTGGTGACTCCACATGTATTGGAGGAGGCATGTAGTAGTCTGCAGCCCTCCCTGGATCGGCAGAGGGGGTGGAGCAGCGACCAGGACGGCTCGAAAGAGTGGGGTAAGAAATGGCTCAATGTAGGTATTAGAGGTTGTAGATGGTTAAATTTAGACTTGGGTTGGGTGAGGTTGAGATTAGCATCTGGGGGGTGGCCGAAAAAGGCAGGGTCATATAAACTTATTTAACACCAGCTTCTCACATCCTTAACCTGACCTAACTACAACCAGCCCAAAGCTAAACTTAACCATCTCTAATCTAATACCTTAACATAACCATTTACTTATAATCTGATACTAAACTTAACTATCTCAAAAGCAATACTTAAACATACATATGTGTAACTTTTTACTTAAATTTAACCATCTCCAAACTAATAGTCCTAAAGAGGATGATCTGAGCGGATGTCCTCAACATCCTCATTGAGGAGTTGTCTCGTGAGGCTTAACATAAATATATACATCCATGCATTCTTGGGAAATAAGTGCAAACAAATTGCAGAAATTGCATGTCTGTGAGACTGGATTGGGCAAGCACCTTTCCCATTTCTCAAATGTGCGCACTTTTAACTTTGGGTTATCGCTCTCTTTTAAGCTTTGGACAGAAACCTATTCCAGGATGATTCAGAGATACCCCCTGAGCGGACACACAACTTTTCTCTCTCTGTGTCTACCTTAGGGAGTCAAAGCATCTCATTCTGCCTATCAACACATCTCTAGATTTCAGCAGGGGACTGAAATTGCTGACCATCTCAACCCGGTGATTACCACCGCAACATTTTCCAGCAACTGTCGGAAATCTCCCTGTGATTCCCGAAATATTTTATTTCCTTCCCATTATCCATATCTTACAAAGTCACATAGTTACTACCCACGGCGTCTAACTGTTGTCACAGCAAACTTCCAGGTGGGAGGCTCAGTGCCTGTGGGACAGTATTTGCTTGCGTTAGCTTGAAGGAAGAAAAAAAAATTAAACTAGGCAAACACTGAGATGGTTTTAGATGTGTATAAATAAATAGAAGAGGTGGAGCCTCTTTAGGCGCAATGTCAGCCTTAGGGAATACAAATTTTTATGTTTTACTTTTGTATTCTGAGCAGCTTGAATCCAACAGGATCCTGAGCAGAGCTAGAAGATGGAAGTGTTGGTCTGTCCTCACCAGCGCCGTGTGGTCCTCACTATGTTATGCTGCCCTCCACAGTCCAAAGCATAAAACATACATAAAGTAGTTGGGTTTTTTGGGGGGGAGGGTGGTTAATATGAACTGCTATTACTTTTTTTGAACCAATATACCATTTGGGGGGGGGGATTTCGATTAATACTAATTAGCCCCTGTGATGGCCTTGGCGGCCTGTCCAGTGTCTCCCCGCCTGCCGCCCAATGACTGCTGGGATAGGCTCCAGCATCCCCGCGACCCTGAGAGCAGGATAAGCGGTTGGATAAAGGATGGATGGACTAACTTTTAAAGGGACAGTTCACACACACGCGCGCGCGCGCGCGCACACACACACACACACACACAATCAAAACTACATGGTTTTCCTCTTACCTGTAGTGCTATTTATCCAGCTAGGTCATTTTGGTGCAAGTTGCCGAGTTATGGCGATATCGGCCGTAGAGATGTCTGCCTTCTCTCGAATGCAACGGACCTGGATGGCGCTCGGCTTGTGTTGATTAAAGCGCTAAAAACAATACATTTGAAAAACTCAACAGCAATATCTCTTTCCAGAGAGACCCTACTCGAAATAATCCGCAGACCTTGTGAGCAGTTTCATGTCGGAGCTATTTTCTTAGATCGAAGTACACCTACACCTTTATACAATATGAGAAATCCTGTGTCAGCTGACTACTGGCAATCGACTATTGGCTCTAAAAGCGCAGTGACTGATGGGTAATTTATTTTGCTTGTCAACTTCCGGCGAACCGACGACCGTTGCTCAACGCAACGCTATTTCTTTGGACAATTTGAAAAAGACGACTGAAGACCTGCCTTTTTACTAAGGCCTATGGTCCGTAGTCTTTTGATCTTTGTTTTAATCCCTTTTTTTCTTATCTAGTGTAAAGCGTCCTTTGGGTTCCTTGAAAGGCGCTATACAAGACTAAGTTGTTGTTCAGTTCTTCCCAACACAGTTCACAGTTCCCTTTTGAGTATCTTTTTATTCCCTACGGTTTGGAATCTTACTTAACATGGCTGTATGCCCCGTGCAGTCCAATTTGCAGGGAACTACTAGGCGATCGGAACCTGATCACTTTTTTTCGCCATTGTTTTTTTTTTAACCGAGAGCACCCTCGATTCCACCGGATACGCCTCTATGACGTCACGTGTGACGTAGTTTTGTTCCGTCTTCCGCACGGCTTCATACCCCACTGGGAGTTTCAGAAGAGGAGCATTTTGCCTGCCCGTTTAGTTGACTTATTGATTTGGTCGTTTTGGCTTGATTTTTGTGCTTCGGCCATGGATATAGCAACGTAGTTAAATTGTTTCTTTCTTTTTTTATCTGGTTTAATCATGTTTATTGTTATTTACTACTTTGTTGTGCCTACAAAATTAATATAGTTAAAAGTCCAGTTATGAACGACATTGGTCAAAGCTTCATGGTTGTGTTTTGGTTGTTAAAAATACATTCATCCTCATAATTATTTTGTATCCATATTCCACATAGTGCCTGCCTGTTTTTAATTGGTTTGCAAGATGGATAGCCACTGAATGGCTCTTTGACTGTACAAGTCGCATTCATTAAATTGGGCAAAATCACTTATTCATATGATAGCTAATTACTAGGTTATACTCACCTTCCACTTCAAAAATGCCTGTAATCTAATTCCACGCTTTGTCCTTTCTGGTCTAGTCCTTATAATACGAATCTGTGGTGTCATAACACCTTGTCTTTTTCTAAGATGAATCCCTCGTCGTCCATAATGCCAAAAGTCCTCCGGTTGACTTCTGGCCTGGTGCCACAGGTTATGAGGTAATGTTTGACGTAGTGATGTGATATACGACGGGGAGACTGCACAGGGCGTTTTATTTTGAAAATTTGACCGGATGCTCCATGCCGTTCCTGTGTTTGACTTCCTGCCCGGCTCGATCTGCTCTGTGCGACTCGACGAGGCTTCTGTCAAAAATAGACTAGACACGTATTTTTCGTGGAGCAGAGCGGAGAGCCGCTCCCAGGACCCGCTGCGGCGCGTCTGGTGGAATCACACGCATTATCTAGACTGGCCTCCGGCGCCGCAGCTGTGCCCAGTGCACTCAAGCTTTTTAAGATGATATCTGACAGACATTGGCGGTTGGTGGGCTGCCCTTCTAACCAATCGCGTAACAGGTGACGTAGTTGGGCACCTGATCCAGTGGCCCAATCCTGTCAAACATGATCACTCAGCCAGTCAGTCTAAACATGATAACTCAGCGACTTTTGCAGTTGCAGGGCTGGTCCAGCCAAATAGTACATCGCACACACACGCAATTATTGATATGTCAGTTCTTGCCAACCCTAGTCACCCCTTGTTCAGTGAGTTCAGGATGCTTCCATCTGGTCACAGATATAATCTTCCAAGATGCAGGACCAATAGATTTAAGAATTCATTTGTCCCTGCTGTTATTGGTCTGTTGAATATTACGTAATTCTATTTCTTTGTATGAATTGTTTGTGTATTGATCGGTGTGTGTTGATCATTGAGGTTGATTGTTTTTACTGCTGGTAGAACAACAAATTGCCCCGCAGGGATAATAAAGATTACCTTGACCTTGATACTTCTACACTTGTAAGGACCCTCAATGCCTACATAGCCCCTAACCCCAGCCATCAGAACTAGAGGCCTAATCTTAACCCTTACCTTTAACCTAATCCTAATGCTAACCTTAACCCTAAACCCAAATCCTAAAACAGGTGACTGGCCAATATGTCCTTAAAAAAACAAGTTTATCCTCACAAAAGGTGGGCTGTCAGACTTCACAAGTACAGCAATACGTGCTGTATTTGTACAAGCACACGTGCACACATACACACACACGATTGTACTGTAGGAGTGTCTTAAAACAAGATCCCTATTTACTCACTCGATGTAAACTAATCTGGGGATAAGTATTATAATTGCCTAAAATAAATGTAAAAACAAAGAGTAACATAATGGAACAATGAAGAAATAACCATAAATTAGTCGTGCACAAGTGAACAAAGTACATTACGCTAATGAAATTTCAGTTTCATTGTTGTAAAAAGAATTTGGGGATACATTATGATCAGGCATTACATCTTTGGTTTCAGCAAATGTATTCCATCCAGGCCTTGGCTATATCAAGCTTATCACAAAACTCAGAAAGCTAAATTTATTTAAAGTCTAATCCGTTCAAAAGGAGGAACCCTTGAGAGTCAGCATGGCAGAGAAAAATCTGATTCCACTGCTAATTTCCTGATGTGGACATCATCTATTTATCGGATCCCAGCTTTGGCAATAACACATAACCTTTTATACAAAGAATATCGTGTATTTTTGACAGCATCAGTGAAGCAAAGCCATGGAAGTTACTGCGCCTGACTACTCATACTATGGAATCATGTCAGTATATTTGACCGATGTACAGCTAACTGGTGACGGCTCGACACAACAAAAAAAAGCAGTAAAACGTTTGCTCGAGTCAGGAAACTGACGTTTCCGCCCACCGTAGGTAGCCCTTGGTGAATTTGTATCAGACGCATTTCACAACATTCTTGGCATTTCGCTGAACACTTGTGTGCAGTGCAACCTTCAGCGACTGCAACAGCAGGTGAGGGTCAAATTCTTGGATCGTCAACGTTACAGACAACTGATGGTGGGGGGCGCTGGGGTCAGTGTCAGCGCCCAGACAACAGGTGCAGTGCAGTATTCCTGTTCCGCTGGTTGAACACAGACTGTGTATTGTAATATCACACATTCACGATGTGCGGCACACGACACACCTTCACCCCAGCCGTGCTCGTTGCAGGACGGCGTGACAGGAAAGGTGACACGCCACAGCACCTGATTATCTTGTGCCATGACATCTTAACAAAGCAGTTCATGACAACAAGGACACATACCAGCAATTCAGACACTTAATCCATTGTATCTATGTCAAATCTTGTGGCCTAAATCAACCGTTTGCACTTTGGCTGAGTGAAAACAGCTGTACGAATTCAATACAGGATCATATACTACTACTGCTTTCGGCTGCTCCCGTTAGGGGTCGCCACAGCAGATCACCCGTTTCCATCTCTTCCTGTCCTCTGCATCTTCCTCTGTCACACCAGCCACCTGCATGTCCTCCCTCACCACATCCATAAACCTCCTCTTTGGCCTTCCTCTTTTCCTCTTCCCTGGCAGCTCCATATTCAGCATCCTTCTCCCGATATACCCAGAATCTCTCCTCCACACATGTCCAATACAGGATCATGCAACATACAATTGTTGGCTAGTTTTTGAATTAATGACAGCCATGATCTCAAAATAGTTTCTTTTTTCAGTACAATTCTTTTCTTTCTTTGTCTTTTTTTTTTTAGAAAGGCTATTCCCCCTCCCCCCTGAGCCGGCACCCCGACCGACCAGAGAACGCACTAGTGCAGCGACCAGGACACATACCCACATCCGGCTCCCCACCCGCAGACACAGGCAACTGTGTGTAGGGACGCCCGACCAAGCCGGAGGTAACAGAGGGATTCGAACCGGTGATCCCCGTGTTGGTAGGTAACGGAATAGACCGTCACACTACCCAGACGCCCCCTCAATACCGAGATCAGCTACCTATGTTAAACACGGCAAAGAGTGAAGGCCGTGGCTTGCTGCCCATAATATTTTGAGAAAACCTGCTACATTCTGTGCACATAATCTCACATTTTGCCCATGTTGAAACCTATAGAAATTTTCAAAACCTGTCCTAGCATCTCTCTTAAATGTTATTCCAGAAAACAAAGTCATCTCGGGTAACAGGTTGTGTTCACTCTGAAAAGTGTAAGGTCTTTTATTAAAGAAAAAGAGATACAGGGACCTGGACAAAATTGATTACGTGGCCAGCATTCAAACAAGCAGGTTAACATCCATCGTCTGTTCCCACTTCACCCAATTCAGGATGGTGGGAAGCAGGTTATTCAGTGTAGAGTTTGCATGTTCTCCCCGTGTCTACAGTGAATTTTCTCTGGATGCTCCAGTTTCCCCCACCATCAAAAAAGACGTGCACGTTAGGGTTTACACTCCTGTCTGTGCCCTTTACCGAGGCATGGCAAGACGAACTGGAGTTGGTGCCCAGGTGCTGCACGGTGGCTGCCCACTGCTCCTAGCTACACAGCTTGGATGGGTTAAATTCCGAGTGTAAGGGGATCAGTAAAGTATCTCCAAAAAAAAAAAAAAAAAAAAAAAAAAATCAATGCTGAAGTAGGACATAACCAACTCAGCCATTCCTTGCCACAGGAAATGCCTTTGGTTTGGGGACACTTTTGCCAAGCGCAATAAAATAGCATTCAATACTTCCAAATTCAACCAGTTACACTTAACCACATTCATATGCCGTTATAGAATTACCTAGGACATGATCAGTTGTGAGTCTATGTTAAATTAATGACAAATTCCTTGTCTACAAGATGAAACTAGTCTGAAGATTTATTTACCAAGACACAGAATATGTTAGACTCCATGTGCCATACTCAGAGCATTCATTCTGTGAACCAAATCAGACAAGGTATTAATCCCATTTCCTGACCAGATGTACTAACCAGTCAATAGTTATCACTACTTTAATAAAAACAGGCCATGAAGGACACCTCAAGGTGGGGCAAACGCCCTCAAAGTTTTTACTCAAAAAGTAGGTTTGAAAAGGAAACTTTAATTCTTCAGAAAAGGGTATGTTTATAAATATGAGCAGCTGATCAAACCAATGAATTCATAACCATGCATATCAGGGAAAAAAAAAAGAAGCCAAGTAACATTCCTGATAGGGGTCCAAAACTTACAGTGTATTGGGAGGTGGACTACCATTACAGATGCAGATCATTTCATGTGCATGATTAAAGTTGTTAAATGTCATGTTATGTCATTTAAACAGAGCAGCGCCATGCCACATGCAAAAACCGCAGTTGATGTTGAGTTCGGTCAGAACATAAGGCCATGTAGTTTAACACCAGATGGATCAACCCATCTTGTGTTCTGACCAGAGCACTGGAACAAAAGACATTGGTTCTACACCATTATATAGTTTAATAAACATTTCTCTCCACAGATCGTAATACCATGTTCCTCTAGGTGAACATTTACAGAAACTGGAAGAGACTGACATAAGAAATTAGTAATGGACAATGGCGAGGACTCGAAATGCTGCATCAGTCGACACACGCACAAGTCTTCTTTCAAGGCAAGTCTCATGATCCCCTTCAAGACTCCCATTTTGAACAGTTCTCTCATTACCGGCTTTGTCCTTTCCCAGGTCCAAGGCTATCGGGCCAACCACTGAGGTTCATGAGAACAATTTACAAAACCACCCTCAACACAGCCAAAAAAAGGAAGAAGAAAAAAAGAAGCTTGTCCATCTGCAAGGGTGTGATCCTTCTGATGAGCCATTAGGTGGGGCACCTCAGCAAGACTGACCTTCTTGGAACCCAGAGAATCATCCATCTTGTAGCTCACTTGGGGTTAGGCAGGGGGCGTCGGAAGAGCAGAATGTGTGGCTCTGGCATGAGAAAAAACAGAGGCAGAGGGTGACTGACTGCATGAGAGAAATCAAAATGAGTGCAAAACAAACTACTGATCCCCGAGGAAACCTCACTCCTACTGGACTGTCAGGATCCATGAAAAAAAAAAAATCCCAAGGTCTGGTGGGGAATGGGACAGATGTTTGAATCCATATTGTATAGTAGTACTAAGGCAAATGCCAACACTCACTATACTGCCGTGCCCTCCTCCTGCTGCTTTGCCTTGATAAATCAAGCAAATTCAACTAACAAGCAAACAATAACTGTTGAATCCCTGGGTGTTTGAACACTTTGAATGAGGGCAAATTGCGTTTCTGGGTGCTCTGTGACCATATGCTGGTAACCTTTTCAAAGAATTTCATCAAAAAGGGTTGTAACAGGATACACGGCCATATTGTGTTTTCTCTCATTGGAGCAATGATACTTAAAACTGAATATGTCCTTAAGATAGTTGAGGGCTTGTCTGGAACAAAGCTATTAGAAATGAGATGGGACAAGTCCAAACATAACGGTTCATCTACTGTATCAGATGTTAAGTGCAACTCATCTTCATGATTTTGGGCATATCGGTTGGTCCAGCTTCCAATCTTTAATGTTCTCTTTTAGAGAATGCAATTAATACTCTGCACTGTTTCAACTGTACTTTTTAAAAACAGATGTGTTCCAAACAGTGAACACCTAGCTACCAACAATACAAATAATCTCTATGAGGCCTTATGAAACAGTTGATAAACATTGAAATTGAGTGTCATCTATTACTTCAATCAGGAAGACCTGCATCTCAAGAATAACATATCCAAATTTTCCCCTACCTTGCACCTACACTAAAAAATGGCAGAGATGTGACAAGGACTACATTCATTGGATCCAACCATCCCTCCATTCAGGTCTTATACACCTCCAGACTCAAGAAATGGGTAGGCAACATCCCTGCAGACCCATCACCACCCTGCTCCAACTCCCCTCTGGTAGGTGCTGTACCCCAAAACAACCAGATATTCTTTCCACAGGCTGTCATTCAAATGAACGCTTAGCACTGTCAACAAAGCCAACCATTTTGTATATACTGTACATTGTACATATACTGGTACGCTCTGTCATGTCCATCTACCTCAGGCATGTATGCAAGTAACCTGTTAACATCTATTTCAGCATCTCCGATATATTCTCTGCACCATATCACCTCTTATTTCACCTGTATGGTCAATCCTCGTATATCCAGATATATACATTTGAAGACTATTGTGTTGTAATTCTATGCTAAGTACCCTGAGAAAGCTATGGAACCCAAGTCAAATTCCATGTGTGTGCAAACCTACATGGCCAATAAACACGATTCTGATACATGAAACAAATGTGCAATTGAAAAATGGCAGTTAAACGGGACATTAATGAAAAACAAGATTTTGATTTTGGTATCCAAAAATCACTGGGGGGGGGGGTAATGACTCGATTGCCCTGGGGCTACTTTCCAATCAAGTCTATTTGTGTTCCTGACAAACGAGTCAGGAACACGATACGAGTGTTCAACAATAAATGGTTAATAATGGTTACCTGGCTGGTGGATCATGTAATGTACCCATCCTTGGCTCTGCTGGACACCCAGATTCCTCCACTCAGTCTCAGACATCAGATGGGTCTTGGGCACACGCTTGGCAATATCCTTGGGCAACATCACGTGCCTATTTAGACAAGGGGCGGAAATGAGGGGGGGGGGGGGCAAGTTTAAGAAAAAAAGAATTGGGACATGACGACGACATCGCGGCAAGATAGGTTTGGGCAAGAGGGACGCGGACCACCATGCCACGTTGTCGACTTGCATTTCAAACAAAACTTAGTTTATATACGAGGTTAAAAGCCGTAGATGCCTACCTGTATTCGTACTTGTCGTCGTCGTATTTATCGGAGTAGTAGATTTGCTTTTGAGACGACATGATTACAGTCTGTAATACGAAAGAAAACACCCATAATGTCAACAGACAACCAAAGCAGATCGTTTTGTTGCATGTGAACATTACAGGTCATGCATCGCCACACTACTGGGTGCGGACTGCCATCTTGGTTATGCCATTTAACAACTAGGGTCAACGCTAAACTTAAAAATTATTTACTTTCACCCGTTAAATATATAGAGTGTCAACACTTACGTTTTATAAGCGTGATAGCCGGACGCTTTATGGGCAAATATCCCCGTTTTAGCGTACTCCACTTGTTTAAACGTCCAACTCCTCGGATGCTTCCCTCTCAAATGAGGCTGGTGCCCGCCTTTCGTCGTTCAAAAAGCCCTTATTGACTCCTATTGGTCAGGAATTCGAATACGTCCTCAGCTATTGGCTGGCTCACACTATCACATGATCCCTGTACGATCCCCTGACTGGCCAGCAAGTCGGGTGACGTAATTATGGCACTGCATCAATTTGACATTTTGTCTAATCATGACATACTTTCATTTGTTATGTAACCAATGACCCACATGGCGCTGTTATGATGTCACATATGATCACTACGTGCAAATTATGCATTTTTTACTGATGGAATCGTGGACGTTTACAGTTTATCATGTAAATTGTGTTGGTATGTCACCATAAGTCAACGGATGTGTGTTTCTGCTAAAAGTAAACAATATATTTTTATTCTGAAATCAACCTTTAAAAAAGCCAGATGTAATAAAAAAAAAACAAGAATGTTAAGATAGACTGTTTACAGTCATCGGTTCACAAAAACAAATTTCACGAAATGTCTTAAAAATCAGAATCACATTATAAATAACTACAAAAATGCCTTTCAGGAATGATGCGAGCAGCACAATTTAATTGCACTGGGGTTTATTTTCCTATTATTCCAAGGATTTCTGCAACATTTTCTCTCGAAGAGTGTCAAAGCGGTGTTTTATTACAGACAATGTATTTCCAACTGCAATCTTATTATGGAAGAAAATAGGCCCGATGATGAAATTAACAACCATAGTCACGCAGCTGGACTCGAGGGGTTGTCCACACTGGTAAGTCCCCGCACAAATATAGCTCTGCAGACGTGTCAATGTACGGCTGGTCGTGGTTGTCTCTTCCCTGCAGTATATATGGATGCATGGACGTATCTTTAGAGTTGGGTTCACACTCCCAAGCAATCAAAGAGGAAGCTCTTTAAATTCTTCACCTGCCACTTTCACCTGTGAGCGTCAATCAAGTTGAGACGCACGTCGGTTTCCTGACACGACACTCAAACCTGATTGGCTTTCCTTTGGTTTAGGGCGGTAGCAAAGTTGCCTGTGTTTAGATCCCATTGGAAAAGACGCGTCTCTGTTGGTGTGACGCAGCTTGGAATTCCCAAAGTTCCCAAGTTCACGGGAGGAGCGTTGTGCTTTAGAAAACGTATAGAAGAAAAAAACCGTGGAATTGAGGTGTAAGACAGTGAGGTAAAAGAAATCTCGTTTGTTACCATTTAAATGGATCAGAAAGAATTGATTATGGCAAAGTTGTGCAGGCTTGAGAATGCGGAAGAGTGGGAGTGTGGGAATATTGAGCTACCATCCTTTGTTTACCATCATGAGTGGACGTTGAATTTCGTTTCTACAGCAGTCATTGCTCTTTAATGTTAGTTCGCATCGGTGCAAAGATACACTTCCATTATATAGTAGGGTTGATAAGTGAGTATGAGTCTCTTTTGCTCGTATTAAGGCTAACGGACTCTTTGCTTGGCCATTTTTGGTCGTTTAACCGCTGCACAGATTCCGCAGATGAGTCTGAATGAATGGTTGCCCGAATAGAACACTGCTGAGTGATATAATGAAGGGATGTCTGTTTCTCATTAGGAACTCCTCGTTTCGGTGCGCTGCATCATGTTATGGATGTCACCGGACCGTTATATAACTTGTGGCAATTAAAATATGGTCTTTATTCCCTGTTTTATGAATTTTCTCAAACCATGCAGCGTCATATTTTCCATGCACAACATTACTGACGCGATCATCATTACAGAATTGTTGAAACTAAGCTTCGGGTCGTCATTTTATGATGCAACATTTGCACGCGCTGCATTTTGGTTGATGTGCATGTTTCCTTGTTGTAGACGTGTATGTGTTAATTCCGATTATAAATAGGCTACTGTCCAAAAGTCGGACAACTCTGAACGGCTACATGTCCTTAAACAATGATTGATTTATGAGAAAACGTTGTTTCTGTCGTCGTGTGCAGAAAGCAAGGTTGAAAATTTGTCCCGTGCTGTGTTTAGCTGAGCCTGCAGGGGGCGATGTCTGACAACAGCAACAGCACAGGCAGCAGTGGCTCCTCGACAAACAGTTGGACCCTCCTCTCTCCTGAGGTTAGAAAACAATATTTCCTGCGTTGTCGAAATGTGCTACCGTATCCAAAACCCTAACCCTAACCCCGGAACTGCGCGTGCGCACTAATACTGGGTAGAACCATTTAAAGAGAGGTTGAAATGTCTCAATAATCCAGGGAAGGAAATCAAAGAAGGTTGAATTAGTTCATCTGGATGCAACATTTATTGACAGATACGTTGAAGAGGAAAATTGACTTCTAAGAAACACTGTGTTTGTACCACTGGCAAAAGTATGTGTATTTCAAATTGTGGGGTAAGTTTGTGGAATGGTTTAGATGAAGAACTTACGGAAAGCAAACAAATCGAAAATCATAAATCAATCCAAAAAGAGGTACGAAATGTTTTAAAGAGGTACAAGGATGAAGAGGAGGTTTTGCTCCTCTCATGACAGTGACACCCATGGTGGATGCTGTGAATGTTGTTGTTGTTTTTTTATATCATTGTGAGATAGAGATTGAGAACGACATTCTGATGTGTGAATAACTAAGTTTATTATTTAGGTTTATTAGTTGAGCATTAGAGAGGGGACAGACAATTATAAGTAGTAACTTCCTCCTGCTCCTTTTCGAACACAAGATTTGTTGGATTCTTTTGATGATTCTCATTTAATTCTTCTGGTTTTATTATCAACGTGTTGTTTTTTTTGTTTTTGTTCTGTTTTATTTATGCTTGGTCATTTTTTTCTTTTATTTTGCATGTTCGAAATAAAGACATTTGATTAGAGTGTCAATGGCCATGTGTATTATTGTGTAGGTGTACATCGGTCGCCATCTTACAATGCTGTGATTGCAAACACTTCCTAATCATCTGTGAATAGTACACATGGCCATTGAAACTGTAGTTAGTGGTCACACCCATATTTGCATATGAAATTGGTAGTTGGTTTCCGTCATTGTGTAACTTTATTGTTTATAAGGGTGGGGATACCTGCAGTCAGTTGAGACTGAAGAGGTCACTTATGCCCCTTTTCCACTACATGGTACCGGCTCAACTCGACTCAACTTTTTCGTTTTCCATTGCTGGAAAGTACCGGCATTTTGGTAACTGTTACCCCTTTTCTGGTACCACCTTATCCGAGGTTAAAAAAAAAACTGGAGCTGGTACCAAAATCAATGCAGACCAGCTACACAGGGGGTCCTGTTACGGTAATGGAAAACGACACTTTGCGAGTCGAGTTGAGCTGAGCCGGTACCATGTAGTGGAAAAGGGGTATTAGTTGAGTGATGAAACGTATCTGTCAATAAAGTATCCAGATGAACTGATTCATCTTTCTTTGATAGGTTGAAATGTAGAACACTGGTTTATGGGTCTGTACCTGAAGCCTTACAAACCAACATAATTGCAAGTTATCTTAATTTTGTACCTTTTAAAATTTAGGCTCAAAGTAGTGCAATAACATAAAACTCTTTGATTGTTAACGTTGCAATGTTCTGCAACTGGGTTCTAGCAGAGGTGTGGCAGTCACTAAGGACTGCAAGAAACACATCAGTTCCCACCCAAAATACACTTTTGCCTCGGTGGTATGCATAACGGCTGCTCTGTTTGTTTCACAATACGTATGTGTGTGTGTGTGTGTGTGTGTGAGTGAGTGAGAGAAACGTCCATGTGTAAAAGCCAAGGTGAAAGATGCCGATGAGAGAGGTATGAGTGTGTTCAGGTGAATTTAGGAGCCCCTGGTTTAGCTGCACATAATCCCCTTCTCTTTACCCATTCTCTTGCAAACAGGAGGCTGCTGTTGAGACTGTAGGCCCAGTAGACGATGGAACCGAGAGCCTGGGCGATGTCCCCAGTCTCTCTGAGGAAGTGGCAGGTACTGCTAAGAGTACAACGACATAAAAGTTCTATGTGTGTGTTTTTTTCAAAGGTACAATCCTAATGATTCACATGCAAACAAATGTCCTTTCTGATACTTGAAATTGCTGGTGTATTTAAGACTATAGCTAATCCACAAATCACAGAAAGTTGAATCAGTTCTTCTGGATATAATGTTTATTGACAGATATGTTTCACCACTCAACTAAGTGACCTCTTCAGTGTAAACTGACTGCAGGTATCCCCACCCTTATAAACAATACATTTGCATAACGACTGAAACCAACCATCAGTTTGCTATGCCAATATGGGTGTGACCATTAACTAGAGTTTCAGTGCAATCACACTTGCAACTCATCATCATCATCAGCTGCTTCTCCAGGGTCGGGTCACAGTGGCAGCAAGCGAAGTAGGGCATTCTAGATGTCCCTCTCCCCAGCAACGCCCTCTAACTCCTGGGGGATCCCAAGACGTTCCCAGGCCAGATTGGACACGTAGTCCCTCCAGAGAGTTCTGGGTCTATCCCAGTCTCCCCCCAGTTGGATGTGCCTGGAAAACCTCCAAAGGAAGGCGCCCAGGAGGCATCCTAATCAGATGCCCGAACCACCTCAACTGCCTCACTTCGACACGAAGGAGCAGCGGCTGTACTCCGAGCTCCCTGCGGATGTCCGAGCACCTCACCCTATCTCTAAGGCTGAGCCCAGACACCCTACGAAGGAAACTAATGTAATTGCATGTAGCTGTGCCTCACCCTTTCAGTCACTACGTAAAGCTCATTACCATAGGTGAGGGTTGGAATGAAGATTTACTGGTAAATTGAGAGCTTTGCCTTCCGGCTCAGTTCTCTCATCATCAAAATGGCCCAGTACAACGTCCGCATTACTGCTGATGTTGCACCAATCCGCCTGTCAATCTCCCGCTCCACCCTACCCTCACTCGTGAACAAGACCCCGAGATACTTGAACTCCTTCACTTAAGGCAACAACTCATCCCCAACCTGGAGGAAGCAATCCACCATTTCCCAATAGGGAACTATGGCCTCAGACTTGGAGGTGCTGACTCTAATCCTGGCCATTTCACACTCAGCAGGCCATTTCACACTCCGCTGCAAACCGCCCCAGTGCATGCTGAAGGTCACATTCTGGTGAAGCCAACAAAACCACATCATCTGTGAAGAGCAGAGATGCAAATCTGAGGTTCCCGAAATGGACAGACTCCTCACCTTGAAATCCTGTCCATGAATATCACAAACAGAATAGGAGACAAGGGACAACCTTGGTGGAGTCCGACACCCACCGAAAACGTGTTTGACTTTGTGCTGAGAATGCAGGCACAGCTCTCACTTTGGTTATACAAGGACCGGATGGCTTGTAGCAACTGCCCCGGTATCCCATACTCCTGCAGTATCCCCCACAGAGTGCCCCGGGATACATGGTCGTAAGCCTTTTCCAAGTCCACAAAACACATGTAGACTGGCTAGTCAAACTCCCATACCTCCTCAGCACTTCTGCAAGGGTAAAGAGTTGGTCCGTTGTTCCATGGCCAGGATGGAATCCACATTGTTCCTGCTGGATCTGAGGTTCGACAATCGGTCAGAGCCTCCTTTCCAGCTCACTAAAGTAGACTTTCCCAGGGAGGCTGAGCAGTGTGATGCCCCGATAATTGGAGCACACCCTTCAATCACAAACATTGTAAACATTCCCAAATCCTCTGTGACCAGTACACATGGCCATTAATGGTCATGCCATGGTCCCAGCCATATTTGCATATGAAACTGGTCATTGGTTTCGGTCATTATGCAACTGAATTGTTAATAAGGTCGGGGATACCTGCGGTCAGTTGAGACTGAAGAGGTCGCTTAGATGAGTGATGAAATGTATAAATGTTGTATCCAGATGAACTGATTCAACCTTCTTTGATTTTCTTAACCTGGATTGTTGAGCATTCGTCAAGACAGCTTTACCAATAGATATTAGACAAAATAGACAAAACATAGGTTGAATCACATTTTATCTGTTTGGTGCTGATGTAATAACACTAGTGGCTGATTTTGAATTTACCTCTGGCATTTGGTTTGCTCACACACCACTGCAGTTAATGCACAGTTGTTGTCCGAATGAAAATGATGATCTTAAGGATTGTAGCTTTGTAGTTGGTAGATTTGAAAAACTGCATCAAAACCTGCTGCAAAGTATACATAGAAGGTTTATATCAGTATATTTTAGTTTTGTCACACTTGAGTTGTAAAATGTAACTGTTGTTTGATATTGTTGTTTTGATCAGGTGAATAAATTGATTTTGTCCATGCTGTTGCAGGAGCCACCATGGAATTCAAGCCCAGTGAGATTCTAGCTGAACCTAGCCTATCTGAAGAGGGCCATCAGGTCAGTACAGTGTACTATATTGGTCTGCACAGTACAATGGATCTGCCACGGCAATAATAGCCTACACTGACTGTCAATTTCTGTGTGTTTGTCAGTAGGAGGCCAATAAAAGGTCCATTTGAATTGATCAGTGTTGTTATAAATACCTTTTATTTCCAGGTGTGTCAAGAGACATCCCCTGAGGCCAGCAAAGGTCCCATCCCCTCTAGTCCCACTCGGTCAAGCCCACTTCCTCCGCAAACCTTTATCCCACCCGACCCTGACCTGGAGAGTCAGCCTCCGGTTATCCATGACATTGTAACCAGCTCCCCCAGTGACAACGAGCAACTTGGTGCCATACCATTTGTCACCAACCTCGACTTGGAGGCTCCACTTGACATTCCTGTCACCGAACTCCTTCCAGCTGAGCCTGAGTCAAGGCCTGTCCT
This sequence comes from Lampris incognitus, assembly GCF_029633865.1. Lineage (NCBI taxonomy): Eukaryota > Metazoa > Chordata > Actinopteri > Lampriformes > Lampridae > Lampris > Lampris incognitus. The sequence continues at coordinate 29,181,288 of NC_079228.1, forward strand.
TCCCATCCCCGAGATAGACATCCCTGCAGAACTTGTGCCAGATACACCAGCTGATATCGGGCCTGTTCCTGAGAGCCCTGTTGAGTGTCCCACCCCTGCTGATGAACCAGATGCTGTCATCCCCACAGAGACCCTTTCAGCCAGCGATCTATCTTCCCATGTTGATACTATTATCAGCCCCTCTCCAGAGATTACTGAAACTCCAAGCTCAGTCCCCGAGAGCCATGTGTCTGAAAGCACCATCCATGATAGCCCTCTGATAGAGACTGTTGGACCCTATGAGGCAGAAGAAGAGCCATCTATGGAGAAGGAGCAGGCAGAATTGTCTGAGGAGGTGTCCCACTATGAGAAGGAAGAAGGTACGAGATCATCCGCAAGGATAGTTCAATATGATGCACACAAAACTCAGAAACAACATTTTGTGACAAACATTTTTCCTACATTTCAAACAAACTGCACAAATGTTGGTCACTAAAAACATGTCTCCGCAATTTGCAAGATCGCTGATTATGCTCTTCAGGGGGGGGGGGCAGAGCTCAGGGCGCTGAATGACCAAAAATCCTGATCAATCCTTGAACTTAGGATAGATTTCAAGAAATGTCTGTTAATGTACTTTGCAGATACCAAAAAAAATGGTAGGAGAACAAGGCGTAGACTCTGCTGAAAATGTGAAAACTCTCTCCATGCATGAAATTACTATCTTGTGAATTTTTTAGTGAGAGGCCGTATGTTAACCTGAGTTATTTTGATTATCTGCAAGCCATTTGTTTTCTTAATGTTTTGTTTTTCTAGACTTGCTATTCTCTGTACATTCCTTTTTGAGTTTTTGAGTTTATAGTGGGCTGCCACTAAATGATTTGTGAACCCTGGGTTATAGGGGCCATCTACAGTCCACACAAGGCTTCCTTCCAAAATGATGATTCGTTTGGGTTTTAGCTGAATTAAGGCAACAGTTTGAAATACATGCTTCTAGACTCAGCTCAGAATTATCATGCATTTCATACAAATGGATAATTTCACGAGTGTCAGGGTGGCATGGTGGTCTATTCCATTGCCTACCAACATGGAGATCGCCAGATCGAATCTCCATGTTACCTCTGGCTTGGTCAGGCGTCTCTACAGACACAATTGGCCCTGTCTGCGGGTGGGAAGCCGGATGTAGGTGTGTGTCCTGGTCGCTGCACTAGCGCCTCCTCTGGTTGGTCAGGGCACCTGTTCAGGGGGAGGGGGAACTGGGGGGAATAGCGTGATCCTCCCACGCGCTACGTCCCCCTGGTGAAACTCCTCATTGTCAGGTGAAAAGAAGCGGCTGGCGACTCCACATGTATCGGAGGAGGCATGTGGTAGTCTGCAGCCCTCCCTAGATCAGCAGAGGGGTGAAGTAGCAACCGGGACGGCTCGGAAGAGTTGGCTAATCGGCTCTGTGCATAACTGTAGTCCACTGACTTCTGTTTTCATGTGCTATTGACAATGGCATATTTTTCACGATGCCTGCAAGATTTACCATGGATACATGTCAACGACATGCACAGAATTGTCGTCAAACTTTCACCTGCACCTACCAACAAATGGGTGAAAAGTTTCAAGTTGTACATATCAAGTTATGTCCACAATTTACGTCCACAATTATGAGGATGATCATCCTCATAATTGTGGACGTACCTTGATGTGTACAACTTAAAACTTTTCCCCCGTTTGCTGGTAGGTGCAGGTGAAAGTTTGATGACAATTCTGTGCACATCAAGGTACGTCCACAATTATGAGGATGATCATCCTCATAATTGTGGACATAAATTGTGGACATAACTTGATATGTACAACTTGAAACTTTTCACCCGTTTGTTGGTAGGTGCAGATGAAAGTTTGAAGACAAATCTGTGCATGTCATTCACATTTATTCATGGTAAATCTTGCAGGCATCGTGAAAAATGTGCCATTGTCAAAAGCACATGCCAACAAACAGGAAACTGGTATGACCGCTGCAGGAGAACCAGAAGTCAGTGGATTACAGTTATGCACAGAGTCGATTGGCCAGATACAATTGGGGGGGGGGATCCCCCCCCAAAAAAAAGATAATTTCACTATGCTCCATGAAAATTATTCTGCTGTTTTTGTATTTCACATCCTAAAGCTAATTTCGTTCCACAGTTGTGAAGATTTGTCTTTGTCTTATCACTTCTCATATTTGTAGCTCCAACAGACCCATCTAGCAGTTTTGACTTTGCAAGAGATGAGACGAGCAGTGATGATGATGGCCTGAGGAGAAGGAGCGTGCCTTCCTTCGAGACACAGAGACCAAGAACCTCAGATGAGGAAGATGATGATGAGGAGTTGGAGTTTAAGCTGGCAGAGAAGAAAGAGGAGAAGCGTGGGTTCTCACTTAACAAGTGCATTGTGGGTGCTCTGGTCCTACTCTGCCTTGGTTCCCTCTTCTTCTCAGGTGAGTTCAACTTGGTGCTAACTTAATCTACCACATCTGCCTTTAGGTTTTTAGAGTTAGAGATTGAGTTACTCTTTGTTCAGCTAGAGTCAAAATGTTCTGTATCAGCCGTCAAAGGCCTTCCCCTACGTATATATTTCCATCCATCTATCCATTATTCAAACCGATTATCCTGCCCTCAGGGTTGCGGGGATGCTGGAGCATATCCCAGCAGTCATTGGGCGGCAGGCGAGGAGACACAGACACACACACACACACACACACACACACACATATATATATATATATATATATATATATATATATATATATATAAATAACTTTATTAAAAGATACAGTCAATGGTAGGGAAAGTGCTCAACAAATAAGGAGCAAAATAATCCAGTGATTCAAGTAAATTCTTTATGAGAATTTACTTGAAATTTACCAGGATTTGAGAATTTACCAGCTTGTACTGTCTCTTAAAGAATTTACTTGAATCACTGGATTTTATATATATGTGTGTGTGTGTGTGTGCGTGTGCGTGTGCGTGTGTGTGTCTCCCCGCCATCGTACTGCCATATATATGGTGCATTGGTTAGCGCAGTTGCCTCACAACAAGAAGGTCCTGGGTTCAAGCCCCAGGGTAGTCCAACCTTGGGGGTCGTCCCGGGTCAGCCTCTGTGTGGAGTTTGCATGTCTCCCCGTGTCTGCGTGGGTTTCCTCCGGGTGCTCCGGTTTCCTCCCACAGTCCAAAGCCATGCAGGTCAGGTGAATTGGCTGTACAAAATTGTCCCTAGGTGTGTGTGTGTGTGTGTATGTGTGGGCCCTGCGAAGGAATGGTGGCCTGTCCAGGGTGTCTCCCCGCCTGCCGCCCAATGACTGCTGGGATAGGCTCCAGCATCCCCACGACCCTGAAATCAGGATAAGCATATACTGCATTCATTAGTTGGTGCTTTTAGATGTGATTTTTCATGTTATCTACTACTACTTTGGATGTAATATCTGTGCTTAAATTATAACACTGCTTTAAAGAACATAATCAATCAATGTTAATTTGTAAAGCTGTATCGGCCATTTTGGTTGACAGTTCCATTTCCTTGACTGAAAAAAAAAGATTTAGCATCACTAACAATAACTTGTTTCCTTAATTTCATCATCATGCATATTCAAGACTTATAGAATTTTCAAAGCAACTCTCGGTTGAAGACGTGTGCTGTTAGACTTTGCTGACTGAGCTGCGCTATATCAACAGGTCTCTTCTCTGAGCTGGGCAATGGTAGGTCCAGTGGCAAGACTAAAATGGCAGCTTTAGCTTCTGTGCTAGCCGGATAACTCATCATAACTTGTTTAAGCGCTAATCTGGTCTGACTCTGCAGGCACTAGTGGCTGAAAATGGCAGTTTATACACACACACACACACACACACACACACGGTGTGGTGCATTGTGGTATTCACCTCAATACATATACTGTGCACTCTGGATAATAGTGTAATTGAATGGTAAGGTAACATGACATTATGCTTGTTTGATTTATATAGAGAGAGAGAGAGAGAGAGAGAGAGAGAGAGAGAGAGAGAGAGAGAGAGAGAGAGAGAGAGAGAGTAAAAACTCTGACCCACTAAGCAATCCCCCATACTACGCATGTAGCAACAGAGCTCAAGTGTATTCATAAACTTCAGTTGGTCCAGCATTCAGTTGCCCGTATCATTACCAGAACCCCTCCCATAGATCATATCACTCCTGTTCTTCAGCAACTCCATTGGCTCCGTGTTAAATATTGTAATGACGTCAAGATCCTGTTTCTCACCTTTAAGGCCCTTAATAACCTAGCTCCTTCATATGAACTCCTTCATATCCACACGCCCTCCCGCACTCTCAGATCCTCTTCTGCTCTCCAACTCGTTACACCATTGGCCCGCTTGACTACCATGAGGTCTAGAGCCTTCAGTCATTCTGCCCCCCCCTGCCTATGGAACTCTCCCACAAGAAATTCGCAACATTGACTCTCTTTCAACGTTCAAATCTCATCTCAAAACGCACCTTTTCAAACTGGCATATTCAGTCTGGTCCACGCTTCTTTGAGTTTTGTGCAGATGATGATTTTATACTTATCTGGTGTATTAACTTTTTATTGTCTACCCTGCTTTGTTTTGATTTTGTGCTGTTTGATACAGTGCTGCTTGTTGTTTTTAACTGTGTTCTGTAAGGTGTCATTGAGTGCTCTGAAAGGCACCCACAAATAAAATGTATTATTATTATAAAATAACATTGCTATATTTCATCACTAAAGCATCCTTTGCTATTCTGGCAGGTGTGTGGAGCTAAAAGTGTGTATGGTGACACATGTAACAAAAGTGTTTTGTTGTTTTCTTAACTAACAGATGACTTTGACTCCTCTGAACTGAATGATGGAGACCAAACCAAGGTCTGTCTCTGTATTTCTTGTCATCTGTCATCACTCTCTCATTTTGAGTTGTTTAAATTTGAACCTTTCAAAATAGCTGTATGTAAATGAAGTTTGCAATTGCAACACCCTCGGGAAGGATTAACTAAAATGATGAGACGCCGGAATGAATATGTTAATTTGCCAGTGGTTTTTGATCCATATAACAGGACTGGCTTAATTGTGATCCATAGGATATGAATGAGCTGTTGGATAAACTGGCACAGGAAAACCAGCAGATCTCCCAACTGGAAGCACAACTACAGGTCAGCCTACAAATGTTGATTTGAGAAACTATTTCCTGCAGCTTGATGGTCATAATACAGTTTATTGATGTAAAAACAGCACTTCTTTTTTTACCACAATACTCAGTAATATCTAATGCATAACATGTAAGCTGTATTGTACATAAATTTGTTAACTTTTTGCTTTCTATATCAGACCCAGAAAGAAGAACTAGACTCTGCACTAAAGGCAGCAACAGAAAAAGGTGACGAAAAGGGTAAAGAGGATTTGGAAAAAGAAAATGCCAAGATGAAAGAAGAACTGTCATTTCTACCTGGCCTGAGGGAAGAGCTGGAGACTCTGAGGGCCAGGGTGACCGAACTCACCCAAATTACAGGTAAGGATGTGGAAAATCAAAAAGTTAATTGAACCAGTCATCGTTAAGGACTGCAGTTGCATCCCTTCTATCCTGCTCTCATTTTAAGCTTACTCAAATGATAATACAAATGTAAGGCCACTGTGATATAGAAATTAATGTGTTTTCAGAAAAATTAATCCTCTGATTCTATTGCCATCACATGATTTCTGACAATGCTAATGGGATACTTTGATACTTCCTCTACAGCTAATCAGGATACGGCCGCAACTACTCCCAGCTCAGCACCTACCCCTGGCGGCCAAACTGGGGAGAGCAAGCAGAGTGCACCCGGTCCTGAGAGAAGGAAAGATGGAGAACGGATGAAAGAAGAACTTCATAGGCAGAAGGTTCTCCTGGATGAGAGCAAGAAGAGGCTGGAGGGGATGAAGAGAAGTGGTGGCAACCGGAAAGGTGTGACAGACAGCCTGAAGGAGATCCAGAGGAGGCTCTCTGAACAGGTGGAGAAGTTGGGGAAAAAGAAGCCATGGGAGGGCAAGTGGAGCGGGAACAAAGGCAAAGACAATGGCCGGGACCACTGGAAGAAAGAGGACAAGAAGGAATGGAAGGGCGAGAAAGACCGGAAACACGGCAAGGACAGAGGACAGTGGGAGAAAGAGGAGCGAAAAGGCAAGGACTGGATGCTGCACAAGCAAAATTCCCACAAAGAGGCGTGGAGGAAATACCAGGAGGAGTGGGAGAGAAAGAAGGATGAGCGCAGGATGGACAGAGAGGAAAGAAGGAAGGAGAAACCGTGGCACAGTCAGCCAGCCAAGACCTCTCACAGCCACAAGCATCAACATCATCATCATCAGCAACACCAGTCCCAACAGCCTCATCAGTACAACCACAATGACTTCTGGAGTCATCAGGAGGAGAAGCTGAGGCACAATGTCCGCCCCCTGGTGGGCTGCGGCACTATGGAGGACTGCGCTGCGAAGGAGGGGCTCTACCCAGTGGAGCTGTCTGAGTTTGAGGAGCTGCTTGAAGGCTACCTGAGCAAACTAGACGGCTCTCCATCCGAGAGCAAGGACCAGATCCGGAAGCTGACCGCCAAGTTCTTCGAGGATGGTGTGTTCATCCACAACAAGTTCCTGTTCAGCGACTTTGCTGAGGATGTGGCAGACATTCTGGAGGACATGGCAGATGTTTTGGAGGATGACGGGCCGGACAACAATGACGACGACAATGACGCACTGGAAGAGGAGATGGAGGAGTTCGAGCGGGAGGCCCTGTGGAAGTTTTCCGCCACGGCTTGAAATGGTAATGGGAGAGGGCAACGGAGTAGAAATAAAAACACCGTTGACACATGGTGGTTTCACAGCAGGACATGTGTTTCCAACCCTCTCTTATGAAGAGCTGTAATTGTAGTAGAAAAGTTCCTGGTATAAAGAGTGATCGTGCCTCGTAAATGTGTCTCTCCCGGTCTTTAATTATAAGCTAGAGTAGTCTTTTGGGACTTAGTTGTTGTTACCTACCTCTGTCAGGTCACATCTCCCAATGCAAAGTCCTACAGTTACGTTGTGTTGTGTGGATTTATGCTGTTTAGTACTTTCTCAACACCTAATGCATGTTGCAGTTCATTAGATAAATTCAATATTTTCTATTTCAGATTCAGATTACAGAGACAAAGCATAGGGATAGCACAAAGCAGTGTTAATCCAACCTGGATTTAAATATCATTGACAAATAATTATACTTTTCACCTGCTTGGGATACCAGCACAGTTGGGTTCACTGCATCAGAACATTTCACATGTTATCAGGTTAGATGTCAAAAAGAGGAATGTACTTTAAACTGGCTGGTCTTTTCTCTATTTAACTAAAATGCTCTGGTACTTATTTTCATGTGTGGCAGACTTCACATATCTGGTACTCCAGGCAGGTTAAAACAAATGCTGGGAACTATTTGCTAACATCTTTACCCCAAGTCCGATGTACTCTTCCAATCCCAGAAGATCTCCAGATCTATCTCCAGAGTACACAGTAATGAGAATCGGATCAGGTCAAACGAGTTCTGTCTGCAGCTCTTTATTAGATTAAGGCAAACACACCGTGTGCTGTTTGAGAGGCCTCAACGTTGGGTTTAGAGACCAGACTGGTGTTTCACCCTACCAAGTCCAGCTGTCAGTTGGCAACAACATGCAGAACAACCAGGAACCAGTTTAGACATGACACATTCATGTTAAAGCTGCTGAAAAGGCGATAGTACAAACTGATAGCCATAGTTTAGATGGGGGAAAAAACCACTTTGGCACTTTGTCTCACACACACACATCGACCAAGCCAAATTATTTCTCAGTTGTTTTGAACGCTGTCGTCGAGATTCTCTTGACCAGTAGTTCTTGGTAAGTTTTGTAATGTAGTAGTGGGGGCAGCCAACACATGACCACACGTCACTGCATATTCCAGTATATTTCTTTCTGTAGCATGGGGAAAAAAAGTGTTTACCAAGCTACAGTAGTCTCTATCGAGAACCGAAAAGTGTTAATTTCACAATATTTTTATCATTCACCAGAAGAGATTGACTACCAAGCCATGGTTTCTCTGTGCAAGGCGATGGATGACATGAGTTATTGAAGGTGGGACCTCCAGCCCAGTACAGTGTCATACAATTTGTTTAATATATGTACAATTTTTTTGGGGGGGGGGGCGTTCCCCCTTTTTCTCCCCAATTGTATTCAGCCAATTAGTCCACTCTTCCGAGCTGTCCCGGTCACTGCTCCACCCCCTCTACCGTTCCGGGGAGGGCTGCAGACTACCACATGCCTCCTCCGATACATGTGGAGTCGCCAGCCGCTTTTCACCTGACAGTGAGGAGTTTTGCCAAGGGGACGTAGCGCGTGGGAGGATCACGCTATTCCCCTTCCCCCCTGAACAGGCGCCCACACCGACGAGAGAAGGCGCTAATGCAGCGACCAGGACACATACCCATATCCGGCTTCCCACCTGCAGACACGGCCAATTGTGTCTCTAGAGACGCCCGACCAAGCCGGAGATAACATGGGGATTCGATCCGGTGATCCCCGTGTTAGTAGGCAACGGAATAGACCGCTACACTACCCGGACACCCGTGTCATACAAATTAACATGCACACAGATGGTTGGTAGCTTGATTTCTGTATTGAAATGGATGAATAGGTACTGAATTCATCCAAAGGAGGTATATTGGGGACGGGTTTTCTTTTGGTCATTGGGTTAAACAAAAGTCAAGACTGCACCATGTGGCGCTGTTGATTTGCACCGTTGCCACAAAGTGGGAAGCCTCTACATTTTGTGATTAGATTTTTTTCTTCTCTTGTATGGTTTCTGTTATTCATGATGTCAGCACCTGTGCGATGAACCCCACCCACAACTCTTTCATGTTCGAGGTTCAAGGCGCGGATCAAGAGGTCTTGGTTTTGGTTCATAAATGTCGCTGAAGGCTGCGCTTTCATGCATTTCAAGTTTTTTGTTTTTTTCCTGTCACAGCACTGCATTACTTTTTTGTTCCCTAATGTCTAGTCAGAAGAAACCGTGCACATCGCAGACAGTGTACAATGAATGTGGAACAAGTTAGTAATTTTTGTCTTCAAAAAAGCTTATTTTGCCAGCTACTGCTTATGTGCCTTTGCTTTTCCCTGACGGATTGGACAAAAAATGCTCGATATGTTGGATTGATTTGCTTCTGCAAGCGCAAAAGACCTTAGTTTACAAACTTTTTTTTTTTTTTGCTGATTTAAGGGCCGAGATTGAATGTAAGAGAGTTTACACATCAAGTGTTCAGTTGATTTTGTTTGTCTTCACCGGTGTGTGCAGAAATAACTGGGATTATTTCTTTTAATGCTAAGGCCAAAGCTTAACATTTAGACAATAACCGAACAGATGAGTCCTGTCATGAAACACATTTGTGAGACTTAAAATACCTTCTCTTTTTTTTCCCCCTCCTCTTGCTCTGGACAACAAAAGGGCTGTGTGCGTCAGACCCGTCTCTGATGTGCATGACACTGATCCTAGATAAATATCCCTGCTAAAATGAAATTTGAGTTATTTATTTTCCCCACTCGTCACTCATGTCTCCTTGTAGCAGGACAGTAACTAAGCTTAATAAAGTTTTCAGTTTTCACCATCAAACCTGTGAGTGTTTCTACCTTTGTCTGGGAGTTTTAAACTTCAGTATGTATATATCAAAAAGTAATTTAAAGTAGCTGTTAGCACAGCTTAGTATCTGAAAGCAAGCACTTACGTCCTCTTGATATTATTGAATTGATTTTGTGTGTGTGTGTGTGTGTGTGTGTGTGTGTGTGTGTGTGTGTGTGTGTGGCGTTCTAAATGATACTCAGACTCAGCTTTAGTCACCACGGCAAACAATGCAGAAAAGGGAAGTGGTGAAAATGACAGGTACCCGTATCCACCGACAAGACACAGTGAAGATGTTGGTGAATCCTATTACACTTTCTTAATTTGTTTGTCCTATATTGTGTTCTTCTGTCTGGGTGGGAAGAGCAGTGTATTGTGATTAGTCACCACGGCAAACACTAGAAAAAGGAAGTGGTGGAAATGAAGATGCTGTGGAATTCTATTAAACTTTCTCAGTTTGTTTGTCATACGTTGTGTTCTTCTGTCAGGGTGGGAAGAGCAGTGTGTTGTGGTTCAGTGCACTTGTGTTAACAGTTCTCTGTTGCCTTCCGTTATCTACGCTCTTCCTGGAGCTGTCTGTGATTATTAAATGGAAATCTGATCGATGCAAATTGTCTGAAGCGATTATAATGCTTTCTTTGTTTTGTTTGTTTGTTTTCTTGCCCTTTTGTATCTGTCGAAGTCGGAGAGTACTGCTGGCGTCGTGTGTGGCTGCCGCTTCTTCCTCTCGTAGCCCCCCCCCCCCCATCCGCCCCTGTATGTTTGTGCTTTGTTTATCTGTTGTCTTGTTTCACCCTGTTTATTGTAAAGCGACTTTGAGTGTTAGAAGAGCCCTATATAAGATTGATTCATTATTATTATTTAGAATGAAAGTATTTAGGTTCTGGTGAAAAAGAATATGAGAGGGATATAAAAAAAAAACCCACACACACACCACACACACAAGTGAGCCAACCAGTGTGAAAGAGCCTGTTTGTCCTGATTAGATAACGCTGGCAAGTGGCGATGTGTTTAATGACATCTATATGACACTTCAAACCACAGAGACGCCTTGTCATTCCTCGCATACCTGCAATGCAGAGATGGAGTCACGGGCGTCCGGGAGGCGCGGCGGCCTGCTCCGTTGCCTACCAGCACGAGTTACCTCCGGCTTGGCCGGATGTCCCTACAGACACAACTGACCTTTCGCAAAGTACCGCCCCAGAGCGGTGCTTGTCCAATCCTACCTTAGCAACGGTTTCTATGTGGGGGAGGTCCGTCAAGCTTTCGAACAGACAGCAAAATGCTGAAACGGTGTGCCTATTGTAATGATCTGTGCCCTCTGGCTATGTTAACTTATAACATTAATAAAGCAAGGACGACTTCTCTCGTGCTGGGTGTTTATTCACCGACCGGATTCCCACTGACGTTGTTACGTACATCACGTGACTTTGTTGTGGCGCTACGGAAAGCCGTAAGGGACATTAGCAAATCAAATATTACTAGCAAATATTACATCTCCCTTTTCCTGAAAAGTGCTGCTTTCTCTGCAGAGATACAGACCACGTTGAGCAAGTTTATAAGCGAATACAATCTTAATAAGAAAGAATATGAAAGTGGAACTCTTATATAACTGGACTGCAACAAAATAGTGTAAAACATTTCCTTCACTGTCTAAATGTGACACCGTAATAACATTTCATCTTTTTTTTTTCCATTTCATTACTGGTAACTGCAAACAGCAGGTAGGTACACAAGGTAAGTGAACGCTGTAAATATTTCTTTTCAAAACATAGCAGGTATAGTACAGGTTGGTGTAAAATTCTCTCTCTTTTTTAACATTCATAAGTCAAGGATTTGTCTTGGTTTGATCGTGCGACCTGACCTCGTGGTGTAACCAGGCTGTGTGTCTGGTTGTCGCTGATTGTTCGTGTCTGGAGGTTCAGCATGCTCTTGCTGATGGGCTTGTGTGTTGTTGTTAGCGCTGGTAACAGTCTGCTGTGAAGTGTGTGTGTGTGTAGTGTGAGTGTTCACTCTGCTTTGTCGCAGGTGTTGAAGGTTGCGTTGGTAGATCTAACCTTCTTTGGTTTGGATGTGGTAGCTCCTGTCTGTGTTCGCTGGTCTTTCCACAGTTGCAGGTCTCCAGGATCCATCCTCCTGCCGGAAGCGGATTGGTGTGCCTGCGGGCAGGTGGGGCAGAGGTTTGGCTGTTCGGTTGTAGTATGCCTGCTGGCGCTGTTGACATACCTCTCTCCTTTTGTGAACATCCTCCTGACTGGCGATCTGTGGCTGCAGGTGTTTTGCTGTTGATGGGAGAATGGACCGCAGCCTCCGACTCATCAGTAGCTGTGCCGGTGATTTCAGGTTGTCCACCGGTGTGTTGCGATACTCCAGTAAGCTCATGTAGGGGTCTTTGTTCTAGGCTTTGGCTTTGTCCAGGATGCGTTTGGCCGTCTGGACAGTCTTCTCGGAGAGGCCGTTGCTCTGTGGGTAGTGGGGGCTTGGGGTGGTGTGTGAGAAACCCCATGTCTGTGAGAAGTTGCGGAACTCACCAGAGCTGTAGCACGGACCGTTGTCGCTGATGATAGTCTCGGGGATTCCGTGTCGAGCCATTGCTGCTTTCAGCTTCATGATGACGGCAGATGAGGTGCAGCTGTAAAGTCTCTCTAGCTCGAAGAATCTGGAGTAGTAGTCGACAGTGACTATGAAGTCCTGTGAGTTCCATGTGAATAGGTCTGTGCCTATCACTTGCCACGGCCGCTCGGGTATGGCGTGTGACATCATTAGTTCCTTTGCATTTGCGCTGCACCGTTCTTGGCATATGCTGCAGTCTGCTACCGCATCCTCGATCTGTTTCCCCATGCCAGGCCAGAACAGTAAGTCTCTTGCTCGGCATTTGCTTTTTTCCACGCCAAGGTGGCTGGCATGGATGCGCTGTATCATGTCCTTGCGAAGCTTTTGGGGGACAATGATTCTCTCACCTTTGAACAGGATACCGTCCATTTCTGAGATTTCTGCTCTGTGGTTCCAGTATTCCTGGATGCTGGGCGGGCACTTTTTCTTTGTGTCTGGCCAGCCAGTGAGTGTGGCTCGTCTGAGTGCGGTGAGCTGTGGATCTTGCGCTGTTTCCTGCTTGATTTCTGTGAGTCTTGTGTCGCTCACAGGGATGTTGCTGAGGACTGTGTGCACTTGGGCCTCCATCCCTTCCTGTAGGTCACTGTCGTGGTGTTCTATTGACTTGCGTGACAGTGTGTCGGCCACCGGTATGTCCTTACCGGGGCGGTGGATGATTTGGATGTCGTATTTTTGGAGCGCCAGGATCATCCGTTGCAGCCGGGGTGGTGCTGCTGCCAGTGGCTTTTTTAGTATTGCCTCCAGAGGCTTGTGGTCTGACTCCACAATCACTTTTCGTCCGTACATGTACTCGTGGAACCTCTTGCAGCCGAAGACCACAGCGTAGAGCTCCTTCTCTATCTGTTCGTAGTTTTCTTCAGTGCTGTTGAGTGACTTGGACGCATAGGCAATTGGTTTGCCATCTTGGAGCATGACAGCCCCAAGGCCACTTTTGGATGCATCCACTTGGAGTCGCAGCTCTTTCTGCGGGTCGAAATATGAGAGTACTGGACCTGGGTGCTGTGTAATGAGATTCTTCATCTCTTGGAATGCCTTGTCGTGGACTGCATCCCACACAAACTCACTGTCCTGTTTCAGAAGCTGTCTGAGGGGTGAGTTTATCTGTGAGAGGTGTGGAGCGAATCTGGCGAGGTAGTTGATCATGCCGAGGACTGTCTCCAGCTCTGCTTTGTTCTGTGGGGGTTGCATGTCCTTGACCGCCTTCACCTTGTGTGGGTCTGGTTTGATGCCTTCATGTGAGAGCGTGTGGCCGAAGTAGCTTACCTCGGACACGCATATGTGACACTTGTCGGGGTTGAGCCTCACCCCTCGCTCCCTTGTGCGCTTCAGCATCGCTCTGAGACGCTGGTCATGTTCCTCTTTAGTCTTGCCGAACACTAGTATGTCGTCCACTATGGCCGTCACACCGTCCAATCCTTCATATGTTTCATCCACGCGTCTCTGGAACTCGTCTTGAGCGGACACGATTCCGAATGGCAGTCTGAGGAAACGATACCTGCCAAACACTGTGTTAAATGTCGTCAACATTGAGGATTCAGTGCTCAGTTTGATGGCCCAATAGCCTGACCGCGTGTCTAACACGCTAAAGTACTCAGCTCCAGCGAGCTTTGTGGTGGCATCCTCCAGCGTGGGGAGGGGGTAGTGAGGTCGTTGTATCACTTTGTTAAGAGCTCTGGGGTCTAAACACACTCTAAGTTTGCCTGTCTTTGGCTTCTCAACAATGACGAGTGCGTTCACCCATTCTGTGGGTTGTTACCTTACAGATTATGCCGCCTTTCTCCATGCTGTCAAGCTCGTCCCTCAGTTTGCTGCGTAGGGCGATGGGGATTCTGCGTGGCGGGCAGACGACCGGCGTTGCATCTGGTGTGACGCGGAAGGTGCACTCGCCTGGGAACTCTCCTATTCCTTGGAAGACATCTGCATACTCATCCATTATGCTCTGTGATGTGACATTGTTTTCCTCGCTCACAGCCATCACTATTTTTACCAAGTTTAGGTCACGGCATGTTTTCATTGCCATGACTGGTGGGGCGTTTGTGTCAATGACGTAAAAGTCCAGCATCATTGCATTGTCTCTGTACTTACATTTGAGTTTGCATGTGCCTTTCACGCTCAGCGCGCCTCCTCCATATTCAGAGAGTCTGTGTATTGCTGGTTTCAGTGTCACATTTTTGAACAGCGCCTGGAACAGGTTGGTGGGAATAGTATTGGCCTGTGCCCCAGTGTCTAGTTTAAACTTTACCTTCTGTGGAGGTGTGCCAATTCCAACCTCTACGTAAGCCTGCTCGTTGCTTTTTCCGTTGTTCTCTATTGAGATGCAGTCTATGTACAGCTCTGTCTGTTCTCCCACAGCGGTGCTCTCCACTGTAATGTTGTCGAAGTACAGTTCTTCCTGCTCTCTGTCAGTGGTGTACTCTTCTGGGTTCTCTCCGACGGCATGTACTGTGCCGCGGTAGTACTTTGTCTGTCCCTGGGAGCTAGACTTGCATACTTTAGCAAAATGATTGAGCTTCTTGCATTTAATGCATTGTTTACCCTTAGCTGGGCAAGTGGCTTTAGCGCCGTGTAGCCCTCCACAATAGCTACACGCCCTAGCGGCGGTGCTAACGTTACCTTCCCTTTGTCTGAAGTTAGCGTTAGCTGCTTTGGGTGCGTTCGGTTTGTAAGTCTTTCTGCCTATTGCGTGCACCGTTTCATGTGTGCTGCCCTGGCCCATAAACTTTAGCTGTTGCTTTGCTAGCTCGTGTGAGCGGGCTACGTCCATGGCTTTTTCTAGCGTTAGCTCAGCTCCCTGGCTAAGTAGCTTTTCTCTCACTCTGGGTGAGTTGGTGGCAAACACGATGCGGTCCCTGACCATCTCGTCGGCATTTGGGTAGCCACAGTCTTTGACTAGGAGCTTTAGCTCAGTTATAAATTGTTCGAAGGATTCACTCTCTCCCTGCATCTTTTCATGAAATTTATATCTGGCATAAATCGGGTTTGCTTTGGGGGTGATGTACTCAGTGTACTTATCGTAGTACGTTTCTAGCTTCTTGGCTTGTTCTCCGCTGAGTGTCCAAGTGTTGTGCACATCGCGCCCTTTTTCCCCTATCCAGAGCAAGAGGTAGCTGCATTTCTCCTCTTCATTCTTCCCGCGCAGGGGGCCCTTGAACATTAGCTCCGTTGTTTGTCGAAATCGTCTCCATGCTTCAGGTAAGTTCGCCGATTCCCAGTCCATCCGTGGAGCTGGAACGCCGTACGAATCCATATTGGGTATTTAAATCCCGCTACTCTGACACCATGTAATGATCTGTGCCCTCTGGCTATGTTAACTTATAACATTAATAAAGCAAGGACGACTTCTCTTGTGCTGGGTGTTTATTCACCGACCGGATTCCCACTGACGTTGTTATGTACATCACGTGACTTTATTGTGGCGCTACGGAAAGCCGTAAGGGACATTAGCAAATCAACTATTACTAGAAAATATTACACCTATGGGATCTGCAAAGCGGATACTAGATACTACCTGAAAAGTCTGGAGGGGGTGTAAGTTTCTTTCCCTTCCCGAAACGCAAGGAGTGCAATGTCTCCAATGGATTTCGCAGTATAGCAGACCCCATGGCCAGCTTAGTCCACCCAAAATACCTAGCTGCTCCAAGCTAAGCTTGCTACTAGCTATTATTGATAGCTAATATAGCTAACGTATTATTACTGTAGCGAATTCGGGGGACAACGCAACCACAGGAACTGCCGCGGCCGGGAAGCGAACCCGTATCGCCCGCACCGCAGGAGACATCGCTAACCGCTCGACTAAAAGGTCAGACCCGCGAGCTAGCGGCCAGCGTGTCTACTTATCAATGCACGTTACACTACCCCCCCTCCTTCGGGAAGTGCGTCTCCGCGCTTAAGCATATCAGCGCCTTCACGCCTCAGGGCGCATACGCTTCCCGATGGCCTTACGGTCGCCCCATCCCACTTATGACACCAATGTAGCGAATTGATGAACCGCTCTGATGGCCGAGCGGAATAAACCGCCGTTCTTGCAACCTGCTCGTCATGTGGCTGGGAGGTTCGTATCCCGGACTCGCTGTAGCCGGTCGCGTCCACGGGGTAAGGCATTCATTAGGCTAGGCCACCCTTACCCGAGGGATAGTGGGTGTAGATCGGTGTACTTAGTGTTGGGGAACCTGTCGTTCTCCAGCGATCCTTCTGGCCCATCCGGCCGCCTGCAGCTAAGCAACCGAAAGCAATTCTCCCTACGTGGCCTGAGAGTAATGCAATCCATGCGAGGCTTCAGCGTGTAAAATAGCGAGAGCAGCTGACACGAGTTTGAAGAAAACTGGTGTTACGACTATCTCCTTCCTGTGGAAACGTGAGCCAGGGGAGTTATTTGACAAGAGGCCATTGGGTTAATCGGGTGGGATAAGGGGGAAAACTAGAAATAAATTTATTAAAAAAAATATACCTGATGAACGTAACCAGCTTAGTCTGTGGCCAGAGATACCTAATTTAATATTAGCTAATGATAGCTAGCCCACTAACATAACTTTGTTATGCTACTCACACTTTAGCCAGGTTTAGGGTTGCCAACCATTCCTTGAAATAAGGAATCGTTCCTTAGTATGTGTGTGTGTGTGTGTGTGTGTGTGTGTGTGTGTGTGTGTGTGTGTGTGTGTGTGTGTGTGTGTGTGTGTGTGAGTGTGAGTGTGTGTGTGTGTGTGTGTATAGTGTAAGGCACATTATATTTGTTATGCCCGCACCGCCCCTTCCATCCGACCCCCATCCCTGGCCCCTGTTCCTTATTTCCATTTCAAGGAGCAGGCAACCCTAGCCCAGTGCCACCTTTCAGTTCAGTGCATCCCGGGGAGGGTCGGCTGGGATGGTCTCTGGCCAGTCTGACCTCCCCATATCCGGACTATTTTAAACGTTTCTCCCCCTCTGTGAGCTCCAAATGGGGACCCGCCATTCGGAAAAGTCATCCCGCCCGCGGAGGGATCTTCTTTGCCTTATTGTGTTGAAAATACCGGTTCTGGTCTGAAGGTAAAAAAAAATCCCCAAAAAAACCATGGGGCTGTTCCCCCGGCCCCGGGGCATGTCGCTGGCTGCCCTGCGACCCCCGGGAGCCCATACAGAACCCCGAAAAAGCCTGGATAAAAGAACACCATGGGGAACCTTGGCAAAAATCAACACTATAAGACGGTGATTTGACAATGGATTATTAAAAATATACCAATAATAGCTGAAATATTTAACTTACCCTACAGTGCAAGAGCACAATTGGTGCACAATGTGTATCCGACTTGGTTGATGGGGTTTCTCGTTCTTTGATTGAGACCGGTAAGCTTTACCCTCAATTACAGTCACACCGGCAGCCCGGAGTCCACACAAGTCAGTTTTACTTTTAATATTCTGAATGTATCCCTCCTGCGTACTGTAACCCCTTCTGCCTTTCACGGGATGATATTAAGGATGAATTACTCCAAATACATCACTTCTTTTCTCTGGGAATGCGCTGATTTCTTTCTTCATGTTTTGGGGTTTTCCGGCTGCTTCCTGGATGGTTCTGAAAAGCTTGATGGGCATAGCAACAGTAACTAAAGGGGGGCGGGACTCTGCGAAGGTCAATTGGCCGTGTCTGTGGGTAGGAAGCCGGATGTGTCCTGGTCGCTGCACTAGCGCCTCCTCTGGTCAGTCGGGGCGTCTGTTCGGGGGGAAGGGGGAACTGGGGGAATAGCGTGATCCTCCCACGTGCTACATCTCCCTGGCGAAACTCCTCACTGTCAGGTGAAAAGAAGCGGCTGTGACTCTACATGTATCGGAGGAGGCATGTCTGCAGCCCTCCCCGGATCGGCAGAGGGGGTGAAGCAGTGACCAGGACGGCTCGGAAGAGTGAGGTAGTTGGCCAAACTCAATTGAGGAGAAAAAAAAAAGGGGGGGTAAAGAAAAAAGAAAAAGAAACGGAGAGTCACAGCCACAAAATCTCTGCAGGTATTCCTTTCAGACTGTGCAGGCCTGGTTCGTGCATGGTGACACGAAGGTCTCCCAAATGGAAATTATGTCACCAAGCCACTGGAGTATACCTGAACGAAAAAGAAAAGGAATATACACTTTAATCTTTGTCTATTTCATGGGGGATGTAAATGAAACCTTTTTTTTCACATGTTGTGTATAAACGAATTCCTGCTTAGTCATGTTTGATTTTGTCGCTTGAATGGAACAGCCTGACAAAGATCATATCTGTAAAACCCTTGACCAACTAAAGTGGATTTTGTCCTGTCATCAGTACAAAATTGCCCTTTGTAGGACAGAATGGCAGTTTGTTTGCGTGTGTGTGTGTGTGTGTGTGTGTGTGTGTGTGTGTGTGTGTGTGTGTGTGTGTGTACACATGTATTTGTGTATAGTATACATGCATTTGAATTTGTTGCCTGTATGTGTTAAACCCTCAGTAATGGAAATCAGCTTAAGATAAGAGTACCATGCTGGATGGGGGAGAAGAAGGTTGGTTAAGCATTTTCCGCTGATGTCTGCATCGGTGAATGGAGATGGAGAGTATAAATGGTGGGAGGCCAGCTACAAACTGGAGACGAGGTCCTTCATACCTGCTGCTAGGGCATCTTACCTCCAACACAACAGGTGAGACACAATTCTGCGGTCTGTAGCCGCGCATCCCCGGCATCTTAATTATACGTGCCGTACAATTGTTCTTGCTGTTGAGCTACTTCTCTCTGTTTCTGTGTTTCTTCAAAGGCAGCGTTAAGCCACTCAAACCACAATGGAAGCTGCCATCAAAGTCCTTGTCTCTCAGTTTGAGACCTACGCCGGGAAGGACGGATCCTCCAGCACCCTGAGCAAAGAGGAGTTCCGCAGTCTGGTGATCTCTCAGCTACCCAACCTTGTCAAGGCAAGTCATAACCACAACTTCCCCTACCATTTCACTGCTTCTACTGCTTTTCCACCTGTTAAATCAACCCTCCCCCCAGTCCGGAAGATGTAATGTGGTTTAGATGCACTGTTAAGTATCGACATACCAATGAACTGTGGCTAAGAAAAATAAATCTCTGCATTGGATTTTGGTGTCTTGGATTGTACTGACTGTGTGAGGGCTTTAATGTAGAGGGCAGCTTGTCATCCTAGTCGGAAGACCATCCCTGCTTCCATTTATCTAATTGCCTTAGTGGCTCTACACTGAGGACATTATCCCAGACTCAGTCCTGTATTAGCTCAACAGGTAAATCACGGCACTAGAAATGACAGCGTTAGGGATACGACAGCCACGACTGCCTGCCTGCCTGTACTACACATGTATGAAGTCATGGATTTGTTGTGTGGGAACCGTGCAGAAATCAGTGGTTTTAAAGATCTTGGTTAAATGCATCTAAGTGAGCCACACACAAAGTAAGATTCCTGTGTTGTGTTGTGAAAGCTCACTTGGTAAATAAACCTGATTCTGGTTCTGATTCAGTGGTCTTTAGTACAAGCCTTGACCATTAGATGGCAGGGCTGACTTGTGATGCAGTCCAGTATGGAAACCGGTGTTGGCTTGGAAAGGTCACCGTCTCCTTTTTTTTGTTGTTGCCTGCAGAACGCCAGTGATCCAGGGGTGATCGACCAGCTCATGGGCTCACTGGATCAAAACAACGACGGGGAGCTGACTTTCCTCGAGTTTTGGCAGCTGATCGGAAAACTGGCCGGCAAACAGGGAGGATTCAACATGTAGAATATCTCGTCCTCTTCGCCTGTCAACCTTTGTGCAGTCATCCAGCTGAATTATGCCATCTATAGATGTACCTTCAAGTGCAATTTAAGTCTTTTGTCCATGTGCCAGTGCCACATGTAAAACCCTTGGTTAATCATTTGCTCAAAGCAGGAAACTTGGAATTAAAGGCTCCGTTGTCTTGAACTCTTCTCCACTGAACCGTTGTCTTCCTTTTGTTCATCCACCGCAGCATATGACATCCAGCCACCCACGTTTGAGCGGGAGTGTATGTCGGCCTTGATTTAATGGGACAATTGGCCTGTAATACTATATGCATTGCTGCTCCCACAACTAACTACACCCTCCAGACTGATCTTGTTCCATAGGGCTTCATAATGCCTATACAAAGCTGCCTGTCAAACCGTTAAGCCGCAGTGAGGCAACATTATGGTCTGCTATTCGAAGTCTGTCAGTGAGGCCTGAGTAGGATATGAAATAGGGCTACGTAGAGCCGTTCACCAAACGCAGCCCATTGTGTATGCAAGAGCTGGTTTTGTTTTTGCACTGGTTAGTACTTTGCAGTTTAATTACGTTGTGCATGTTTAGTTAGTGGATGTATTCTTGGTATCATGGTCACTCCGTCTCAGTTTAAATGTCTAGACAGAGTTATTTGTGCTGGTGTGCACACCAGCTGTTTTATAGCCTACTTAGTTTTTTCTTTGCTTTTTGTCTTTTTTTTCTGAGAGGGGCATTTTTATTTGAGTTTGAAAATCCAATTTTTATTTCTCGGTCTGCAGGCAAGTAAACGTGGACTTTGTATCCAAATTAAACACGGTGAAGTGCCACAGTGGGTGTGACAATACAGACGAATGAGTCACTATAGCAAACAGAAACACAAACTGACACAGCATGGCACCAAACTAGAATAGGCTATAGCATCAAATGGCACGGCATGAGTCAGGAGGTAGAGCGGGTCGTTTAGTAATCAGAAGGTCACTGGTTTGATCCTCGACTCCTCCAGAGAGCATGTCGACGTGTCCTTGAGCAAGACACAGAACCCCTAAATGCTCCTGATGAAGGGTTGGTGCCTTACATGGCAGCCTCCCCCGTCCGTGTATGAATGGGTGAATGTGAGGCATCCATTGTAAAGCGCTTTGAGTGGTCGGTAGCCTAGAAAAGTGCTTTATATAAATGCAGTCCATTGACCAAAGCGTGTGTGTATAAATCCTTTATTATTCAAAATATAAGTGATTTACCAAGTAAACCACGTATGTAATGAGATTTGGGGGTAATTACCACATGTTTATTTTATCTTCAGAGGTTACATAGGCTGATTCACATGAGGGCCCAATCTCATGTTCAAGCAGACTACAGCACCTCCATATACACCAGCACATCCATAAACCTCCTCTTTGGCCTTCCTCTTTTCCTCTCCCCTGGCAGCTCCATATTCAGCATCCTTCTCCCAATATACCCAGCATCTCTCCTCCACACATGTCCAAGCCATCTCAATCTTGCCTCTCTTGCTTTGTCTCCAAACCGTCCAGCCTGAGCTGTCCCTCTAATATACTCGTTCCTAATCCTGTCCTCACTCCCAGTGCGCTGCCACTTATGGCTCGCCACTTCATGTGGGTGAAGCTGCCCCCCCTGGCTAGACAGAACTCTGAAGAAGGGCTATGTACTACAGCTCTGCCGTCAACCTCCTCATTTCAGCAGCGTTTTTGACACCTCCCTCTCCGAACCAGAGGAAATAAATAAATGGAGCACGTAATGTAAACTACTAAAAAGACTCACTGGCCAATTGGCAAGGGGGGGTCGGCCCCTTTGGTCAAGCGGTCAGCAATGTCGTTCTCATGGTGCAGTACAACGCTGGCTCGAATCCCCCAGCGGGCGGAAATAGCTGGGTTACAGTCATTTCCCTACGGGGATCATTAAAGTATATCTAAATAGAAGTAACCACACTTCTCCGCAAGGGAGTCATAATGACTGTTCCCCAGTCAGAGGTGCGGAAGGGTTTCTTTCCTCTTATTTCCTGGTGTCCAAGAAATCAGGGGGCGTGAGACCGATTTTGGATCTGTGCATCCTAAACGGCTATATTGCTCAGAGACCATTTCGTATGCTGTTGGAGTGCGGCCGGATGCACTCCACAGATCTCTCAACTGACGCGTATTTCCACTTCCCCGTTCTGCCGCATCACAGGATGTTCCTGCATTTCGCGGCGGGAGGACAGATCTAGCAATACACCCGTCTCCCGTTCCTTTACTCCCTGGCTCCATGCACATTCTGCAAATGTGTGGCGATGGCGCTGGGGTAGCTCAGGGTGAAAGGGGTGAGACTATTGTCTACACGAATAAGTAGACACGTTAGCCCTTGGCTAACGGGTCGGAGCCTTTAGTCGACTGGTGAACGTTGTCGCCCGCGGTGCAGGAAATACGGGTTCGCGTCCCGGCTGAGGCGACGGTTCCCGGACTGCCCCCCCCCCCAATTGCTACATTGGTGTCAGAAGTGGGATGCGCGCGGACGCGCTTCCCGAAGGAGGGGTGTAGTGTAACGTATACGAATAAGAAGACACGATAGCCCTTGGCTAATGGGTCGGAGCCTTTAGTCGACTGGTTAACGTTGTCGCCCGCGGTGTGAAATACACGAGTTCGCGTCCCGGCTGTGACGGTCCGGCCGGGCTGCCCCCCGAATTCGCTACAATATTTACCTATATCGACGACTGGCTGATTCTCGCCGCGTCACAGCAGTAAGCGGACGCCCATATAGCCCTGGTCATCCGTCATATCATGCAGCTGGGCTTCACTATCAACCCCACCAAGAGGCCCCCTACTCGATGCTTTGTTCCTCAGTGGGACCTGTCCTGCAGAAGGTTCTGGGTGGGTTGGCTGGCCCACCGTTTGAGCCGCTTGCCAGGGTGGATTTGGAGTTATCAAGTTAGCTATTCTCTTGGCTCTTATCTCAGTCAAGTGGGTGAGGGATCTGTGTGCCTTGTTGGTATATCCCTCCTTCATGACTGTCAGTGACAACAAAGGGTCGATGGAATTGCCCCTTCCAGCTGAAGGTCATCACCTCCTCATTTAGGTCGAGGATCCTCCATCTGGGAGCGTTCTTTACTCCTCCTCCTGACGCTGACAAGGAGGAGGTGTGTATCCACACCCTGTGTCTGGTTTAGGGTACTTTGTTGCTATGTGGAGCACTCGGCGATGGTCAGGAAATCCAACCAACTGTTCGTCTGCCATGGCGGTCAGGCTCAGGGGGTTCCTCTGTCGGCACAATGGCTCGCCCACTGGATTTGTGATGCAATCCGCAAGAGTTACAAAGCTATGGGCTGCCCCGTCCCTGTGGCCCTCAGGGCGCACTCTACTTGGGGCATTGCATTCTTGATGGCACTTTTCAGGGGAGTGTTAGTGGAAGACATCTGCTTGGCAGCTTACTAGTCCTCCACTTCCACCTTCATGCAGTCATATGTAAGGACCTCTAAAACCTAGGCCCCTAGGATGTAAATGGAGGCCTAGTATAACACTGTTTATTGTAATGCATATGTTATGACATTGTACTGTTTAGCATACTGCTTACTGTACATACTTTGTGGTACTTCATTTACCAGCATGCTTTGTTTCTTAAGCATTTCCTATGTGCTTATAAGTTTCTAAACATGAAAACCAATTAAATGTATTTGCTCTTTGTAATTTTATTTGAATTTTGTTATCATCCAATGATATTGTGTAAAGTTATTATGCCCGCGAAATCGCGAGGATGTCAACATTCTATCTCCTCACGGAGAGAGAGGAGGCTGAGTCCAAGCCGGTACTCCCTGGAGAGAAGTCCATTTTCTGATGCTCCATCTCAGTACCAGTTTCATGGAGACTTTATACACAGCCCGTGTACTAGGCCCGCATTTGATTTCAGGAGTTTTGCGATTGGCCCGCGGTGGTATGCTTGCTTGTGTGGTTGTTTTTGTAGTATTACGATTATTTTGTCTATGCCCTATAGCCAGTGTAGCCGCTAGCTAGCTAAGTAGATTTAGCATCCAGTGCTAGTGTGTTAGCCGACTTGAGTTGTGGAGGCTAGCAAGAAGTCATCGGGCTGCGCTGGACTGTGAGCTAACTAGGTGAGCTGCTCTGCTCCATTCCTGGGACCTGTCTGCTGTCCAAAGAGGACTCGCTTCATCTGCTCTCCTGTGCTGGGCCCACCGGAGGATTACCATCTTCGCCAGGGTTTTTCTGATCATTGCAACCTGTGGCCATCTTGCGGCTGAGGACGCTAACGGGGAGCCGACACCTGCCAGCTGCTAGGCTAGGACTACGCCTTCCATCCTCTGGACTGCACACAGCCTCCTGGTCGAGGGAGCGATGGGTTGTGAATGACCTGAAATTGCATTTATACTCACACACACACACACACACACACACACACACACACACACACACACACACACACACACACACACACACACACACACACACACACACACACACACACACACTTTTATCTCGTTGCCTGGGCATCGTAGCGGTTGCTGCCTTGCCCTCAGCTCAGAGAGCTGTTTTATGTGCACCAACGGGCCCCAACGGAAAGCGCTGGGTAGTTTTGTGTTCTTTTGATACTTTTCTTCCTGTTTATTGTGACCGGTTGTCACACCCTGTGTAATTTCAATTAATGTACCGATGTCAATAATCTGTTATCGATTTAAGCATATTGCTTTTGTTCATTGGATGTTAAGCTGTGCGATTCACAGCTAGTGCTACTAACACTGGTCTGTAACGCTACTTAGGCTAAAAGCTACAGCTAGCTTGAACCTAGGTTTCAGGTAGCTCTTTGGGTTTGTTTATTTAATCAACAATACTACACTCGTGTGGTACTCTCTCTCTCTCTCTCTCTCTCTCTCTCTCTCTCTCTCTCTCTCTCTCTCTCTCTCTCTCTCTCTCTCTCTCTCTCTCTCTCATTATTATCAAATAAATCCTATTATTATTAATTATATTCCGGTGTACTGGCAGCTCATTTCCGCTTATGCAAAGCCTAGGTTACTTTCAGAGTGCTGGTAATAAGCTTGTACAGCACACAGCAGGGTTATAAGATCTGCATTCACCACTATTATAACTGATTCACATGTTTATTTAATTCTGGGATGATACACCATTCACTAGCCTTGGGTAAGTGTAATATTTTCACAGTGGAGGCACCGCGCTACTAAATTTATTATTATATTGGTTACTTATTTCTATGATCATTTATCACTAATATTGTCATTAGTGGCACTAGCCTACTAGTACACAGGAGGTTCAGCCAGCTCACCATTCCACCGCTGAGAATTCAGGATCCTGTTGCGCCATTGGATTGTATTATAACACTTTAGTAACTGGTAGCATTAGGCTTTTGTCTTGTTTAAATGTGCTTGGCATTGCCTGCCAGTGAAAAAGGGGTTACACATATCTCAGGGATATGAGTGCTGACTCAATAACCCATGCGGTGCTCGTTGCACAATCTAGGGAGGCCTCGCCTTCAGTTGACTGACAAGTTGGCTGTGCCAAGCCCTTGGCAGGTTGTTGCAGTACGTACAGGTGGGGCAGTGCTCGACCGTTGGACTGCTGCACCATTGTGGGGCAGTATGGTACGAGACCCTCAGAGGGGACAGTACTGGACGGGGACTGCTGCTGCGTAGGGTGTTATGTTGGCTGGTATCTGACTAGTGTCAGTCAGGCCCAGCTGGGAGTACATTCATCCCTAACGGCCTTCGCCTTAGATGTGAACCAGTAGCGAAGCACCTTAGAGGGTGGAGCACGTGAGACATAGAAATAGTTGTTACCCTTGGTGTAACTCCGGTTCTATGAGTACGTGCGTAGCCCTGTAACCTCTAGCCCAGCTGGCCCCAGTCTTGGTTGTTGAGTTCAGAGCGACACGAGCTGCAGAGACACTGGGGTTTCATAGGTGGTGGGGGGGCTGTGTGGCTCCCACCACTTGATTGGATGATGAGGGAAAAGATCTGTCTGAGGTGCCGAGGCAGAGCCTCGAAGGGTAAACCAATAGCAAAGCCTGTGGGCTATGCACGTACTCATACAACTGGAATTACATCCAGGATGACTACTATTTTTTTGGTGGGATCTGTCATTTCCCCATCAGAATGAAACTCTACCTTAATTAAGCCTAATGTGTGTGTATGTGTGTGTGTGTGTGTGTGTGTGTGTGTGTGTGTGTGTGTGTGTGTGTGTGTGTGTGTGTGTATGTGTGTGTGTACGAGCATATATAATGTAAAAATCGACTGGTCCTTTCAGATATACGCCGCCTTTCCAAAAAAAAAAAAACCACTATTCCTGTCTGCCTGTTTCTATCAGCTCTGTGCCTGCGGGTCTACTCCAAGCAGCAGCTCGGAATAATTGGCGTTAAACTCCACAAATCACACAAGAAGGAAACTTTTGGGGGTCCCCCAATAAAGAGATAACTGCGACGGGGGAAAAAATACAGCTACAACGGTTTCGTTGCAGTCCAACTTAAATTGCGTAAAGTTTAAAATATATATCTAGCTCTCGTCCTCGGCATTGCCCCTTCTTCGCATTCTTTCAGGTACACGCCCTTTGACATGACTGAGGGGGAGGGGGAGGGGGAAGGGGAGGGGGTGAGTTTTAAGGAGGAAAAAAAAAAAACTAAATCACGGAAGAGTTCCTCAATCCTACTAGTTTGGCAAGTCCTCAGCCCTCCAAGCAGCGCGGAAAGGCGGAGAGAAGAGGGAATAAACACGCATTTGGGCACCTTTTTTTTTTTTTTTTTTTTACACTTCTCCTGTTCTGCAGACGTTTTATGGTGAGTTTTTTTTAAGTTGTTTTATAGTTTTGGGTTTTTTTTTGTCTCTCTGTCTGGTGGGGAGTTTTTGCTCCGAATAAACTGTCCCAAAGCTCCTGGTTTATGCCACGTTTCGGTCCTCAGTGAAGTGAAACTCCGGTCTGGCTGCGGGACGGGTTCAGTGACGACACTGGAGACCTCGGAAAATGTCCTGCTTGTGTTGCACTTCATGAACGTCTATACGCTCCCTGTTATTGCCACCTTATAAGACAAACAAGCGGCTTATTCGCTCCTATTCAGGCGGTGATATACGTTCTCCTGAAAGATCTCGCGCGGTTATGTAGGGCTATCGATCAGCTGTCCGGTTTCCATCGCATGTGTCAAAAACTGAAAACCACCCCGCGCCTCGATCCCCGTGCGCAAAGGCGCATTTTTTTTGTTTTGTTGTTGCACAAAACTAAAACATTGCGCGAGATGGACTTCACGTGCAGGCCCAATGCACTGACCACTTGCAAAGGTTTGCGCAGAGCCGTCTCACTTAAGGCCAGCTAGACAGGAGTTTACAGAGACCTCCAATTGCTCCTCTCTTTTCTCTCTCTCTCTCTCTCTCATCCACTGACAGGGTGACCGCATTGTGCACACTTGTGTGTTAACACGCGTGTATTTTCAGACCTACGTGATGAAAAGAGGGAAATGTTGGTTTGCACCTCGCAGTGTATCGCCACAAGCTAAACTGCTCCTGTGTTAATATTTCATGCCACGCTGGTTAGCGGGCGGTAGTATTGTCATTACTCTGCGCACGTACTGTATCACATTCACCCCAATTGGAAACGGAACACTCAATCTCCCTCGGGCTCTGCAGGGAAACGGGAAACCTCTGGTTGTATATATTTAATTATTTGCGCAGTTGTTTGCTTGTTTGTTGTTGTTGTTTTTTTTCTTTCTCTTGGCCTTTTAAGACAAATAACAGGGATTAGTTGGCTTCTTGTTGGGAGGGCGGGGAGCGATAAATCGAAGCTGTGACGTGGAAACGAGTGTTCTTAATGGAGGTCTTAGTGAAAATTAGGGCCTGGTGTCATTTTTGGGAATGATGTCCACGATGGGCAGCTGCTCACACAGGATTTAAGTGTGAGAATGGGTGGACATGTCAGTAGCAAAATTGCCGTGAAGAGCGTAGTTTGGGGGTTGTTGGTCCTTGTGTGTGTGTGTGTGTGTGTGTGTGTGTGTGTGTGTGTGTGTGTGTGTGTGTGTGTGTGTGTGTGTGTGTGTGTGTGTGTGTTCATGATATGGAGGGTGTGTCACCAGTTCACGGGAAACATCCTAAAAGGCCCTTCAACGTGCATGATGCAAGTTACTTTAACCAAGTTACCAAGACCTGGCACAACGTGCAACCTTGCAGTTAGATGTTTGACATAGTGGGTAGTCTATATAGACCGGGACTATAGCACCCAAGCACGCACCAGTTCAATCTATATCAGCATACATCCACGTGCTGACCGCCATTAGAATCGGTCACCGGTCATCCTCCTGAATGAAGCTTGGTTGTCTCTTTGACAAAGTGGGTCAGATCTTAACCACTGCTGGAGACTCTCCACCGGTTTTGGTTGACGGTTAGTCGTAAATCCAACAAGGGGGTCAGTGAAATTTAGATGTTAATAGGCTTTTTACCAGCACATCAGTTCTCTCTCTGGTGGCATTATTAGGTTAACAGTCGAATTTCCTAATTGTCCATTGCTTGAGGTGAAAGACGGAGAGAGAGCGGGGGGGGGGGTATGTCGATTCAGATTTCTGTTATGTATTGATTTGGGCAAGACAGCATCCTGTTTAAAGAAGATACCTGCTGTGTTTTCCTAGTGAAATGAGGTGTTGTTTGCTCCAGCACATTTGAATACTGAAGTGGAAAGACAAGTATGGCTGTCTTGTAGATGGAACAGATCCCCTCACTGCTTTGGGGCAAACTAGCTCAGAGTTGGCCTGTAAATTCCTGTCTAAGTGATCTCTACAGACAGCGATGAATGGAATTCCTGCACAGCCTTGTCACCCACTGGCATATATAATATGTTGTGTACAGTCTGTAAGACGTCTTGCACATAGATCTGTTGAGTCTAATAAGAACCACGTTGTACCTAGTTAGCCCAACTAAGTTATGTTTGTAATAATCGCATGAAATATCTACTCTTTAAACACCCACACTGCAATGCTTGAAGTCCATATAGACGGCCACTCAGTGTGTTAATGTACATGTGTGTGTGTGTGTGTGTGTGTGTGTGTGCATGCATGCATATGTGTGTGTGTGTGTGTGTGTCTGTGTGTGTGTGTGTGTGTGTGTGTGTTTCTACACACAAGTAAATGCTTGCACACAGCAAAGGGAAGGCAATGGCCAGAGGAAAAGACACTGGGAAGTCAGCGAGAACAACAGGGTCAAAGGGAGAGGAAGCCAATGGAAGACACAGGAAGAGAGATTTGTGCAGAGAGAGTGCGTGCGCATGAGAGAGAGAGAGAGAGAGAGAGAGAGAGAGAGAGAGAGAGAGAGAGAGAGAGAGAGAGAGAGAGAGAGAGAGAGAGAGAGAGAGAGAGAGAGAGAGAGAGAGACAGCTGCATCTGGTGAGGGGTGTAAGAAAGACAGATAGAAAAGAGTGAGAGATAAAGAAGGAAGAGAGAACAGCAGACTGATGGTAGGTAATCCCTTCAGTAATCTGAAGCCCAGTCGCCTTCGCTATCTCCATTAGATCAGATGACCTATCAAAGATCACAACGTCCATTGTACATCCCGGCTTGTCTCTCAGTCAGACTTGCTCTCACCCTCTTGGCTTATCTCACGTCACCCGTCCATCCCTTGCTGTGGCTCCAGACCCAACACCTGAAACGACAGGCCTCACAGGGACTCGAGGAGATCATCTGTTTCTTTTTCCACTGGGCCTGCCCATCGGTTGTATGCTTTTTGAAACAAACCAGTGTAATATTACTATTTCCTGTTCATAACCAGTGTCTTTGTCCCTAATGCCCATCTGAGTTGAACCATTGGTCCCAGTTTGTGTTGTTTGTGAGTCGATGAAGCTTGTGGATTTTTTGCTTACTTCTCTCTTTCTTCACTCTTTTGCGTTCTCTTTATGTCCCTTTCTCTTTTTATCTATCTATCTATCTATCTATCTATCTATCTATCTATCTATCTATCTATCTATCTATCTATCTATCTATCTATCTATCTATCTATCTATCTATCTATCTATCTATCTATCTATCTATCTATCTATCTATCTATCTATCTATCTATCTATCTATCTATCTATCTATCTATCTATCTATCTATCTATCTATCTATCTATCTATCTATCTATCTATCTATCTATCTATTTATCTATCGATCTCACAATTTCATGCATGCATTTCACATGCACAAAAACACTACTCCCCCCCCACACACACACACACTCACTCACTCTTTCCTCTCTCCATCTTCATCCTCCTTTCCTCTGTCTTTACCTGGCACCTTCACTAGAGAGAGGAGTCATGGAGTCTGCCATTCAGACAGTGGTGAAGGTCTTCCTAAAGTCGTCCAAGGGGAAGGAGAATCTTGGAGGGAAGGACTTCCAGAGCCTGGTCAAGAGCCAGCTCGGCAACATCATGACGGTTAGAAAAACCCTCAATGAAACTTTCTGCCGCCGCTCATATTATATAACCGCTTGAGCAGAGTGCCCACGGCGGCCTCGTGCCTGCCCTGGCCAATCTCACTTTGACATAAGTATCGTGAGCTGATGCTGTTGGAATATAATGTGAATAGGAAACACAATCTGATATGATAGAATGACATCAGTTAGCATTATGATGTAAACAGAGCCAGTGGTAGAGGTCTAGTTACTAGTTCTCTTATGGTGATTTCACCTGTGAGAGTCCAGGTAGGATTACGCTGTAGTCATCATCGTACCTTGTTTGTGTCCCATGGTTTAATGTGTCCACCCAGGATGCAGACAGCTCAGAGGCAGTCAAGGAGATGCGTCAGGACCTGGACTCCAACCACGACGGCAAGGTTAGTTTCGAGGAGTACATGAAGCTGGTCGGCTACTTGGCTAATGCTCTCAGCCAGCAGCGTGCCCTCGCTAATGAGACGCCTGCCCCGGGCTCCACGGCCGAACCCGTGGCAGAGGATGCCCCCGCCCAGGAAAAGAAGGAGGAGACGGCAGGATTTAAAGTAGAGGCAGCAGCAAAGGTAGATGTAGAGCCAAAGGAAGAGCCAAAGGTAGAGGAGGAGACACATCCCGAGGCACCCAAGGAAGAGGAGAAGCCCGCAGCAGTGGCAGAGGAGGTGAAAGAGGAGGTAAATGTAGGGGAGGAAGAAAAGGCGGAGGAGGCTGCGGAGGTGGCTGCGGAGGAGAAGCCAGCAGCGGCTGCGGAAGAAGACGGGGAGGAGAAGAAGACAGAGGAGGAGACCTCATAGGGGACAATTCATTCCACAACACGCACTACACTACAGCCTCAGATTTATTACACAACACACAATAAACAGTGCCATAACAAACCACCTCGAATGTCTCGTTTGAAATACACACAATTTGGAAATTGAAGAAGCTCAAAACCAAACAATGCAGTACAATGCTATACAAAATAATAATTACAAACCCAGTCCCAAAGAAAACTCTCTTTTTTTTATATATAAAAAATGCATTCATGTGACTCTGCAATTCCTGCATTGTGTCAGTACTTACCACTGTGTTGATATGTATGTGCTCCCCACTATATAGCACACTTACCTCATTGTGATGATATACTATGATAGCATGCAGACATTCACTAACATGTGCATGCCGCATCCCTGTGAATTCTTAGACCGCTGCTGCAAAGTATGCCACTATGTCCTTGCAGTAGCACGCTGATACATACAGCAGGCGGCCACTGTGTCAGTGTACGTAGCACATCACACCAGCAATGTCCGTGAGTTTTAATCCCTTCTCCTGTCTTTCTGTCCGTCTACCCCCGTCCTTATCGCACATAGTTTTCCACAGTTGTGTGCTGAAACACAATAGGACTTGCTGTACATTTATATGAACAGCAGGGTCAGGCCTCATTGCCGCACCATTGTTTAAGCGTCGGTTAGTGAGGCATTATACACCTAGGGAGGCACTAATGGCTGTCTCCAGTTTACTCTCTCCCACCACTACTCTCTCGTTTTCTACTCTTGACGTTTTAATAGAGCTTTATTTGGTGTGACAATAAACAGTTGTTTTGCTGAAGCACTGGGTTATATCAGCTCAACTTAACTGCTTCATACCCCCCCTCCTCACCAGCACACCCCGCCCCCCCCCCGCTCTCTCAATAGTTTATTGGAAGGTTCAAACGAGTATCTGGAGTTTTAAGTGCTCCTGCGTCTTAGTCAGCCATGGATTAGGAGAAGGAAGATCAGGTGTGGGCTGACCTAATAATGGTCCTTGGCTAAATAATTAAGGGCCTGCGATGGAATCCACACCAGAGGACCCTTATGGTCACAAGGGAACCCAAAATAGCCCCATGGCAGTGGACCAGTGACTGGGGAAATGAGCCAGGGGAAGTTTTGCATGCAACCCAATCCAACTTGACTAGAACCAGTGGGGGAAAAAAACAAGAAGAGAAACCTCAGAAATGTAAAAAAAAAAAAGCCATTACAGATGCCATAGGGTGGCCTTAGTGGGGCTCACGTTCTCACTTATGGCAATGTAATGCTACTTGGTCTACCTGTTGAGGTATAAAGATGCAGGAATGAGCTCTGCAGTAACCCATGGTGGCCATGGATAAGGGGTGTGATGTGAACGGTTCACGGCAGGATTATAACCCTTGGTTTGGTTGCTCTTGTAGAAATTGATCTTTGTTTCTTTTTGTTTCCCACTGGTTGTAGCTCTTGTTAGTGAGGCTTGCATGTTTGGTTGCCGGTTACACCCTTGTGCCACTGGGAGACCCCGTTTAACCTGCAACTGGATCCTGAAGTCCCAGGGCTTAAGAATCCACTGGCTTAGGTGCTGGATGGGCGACACACCCTCTGACAAAAACAATTACATGAAAGTAATCCTGGGCTCCAGTGATCCTGCCCTTTAGAGGAGGTGGCAGGTTCATAGGGACCTTTTTGCCGTCAAAGGTTGTGGCCTTAGATACGAAACAGAATACTGAGCCATCAGACAGGAGACAATGTAGTGTTATGTCTAAAAACGTGCTATTGAATACAATATTGCATGCTATCAGTAAGTGATCTGACAGTTACTGCCGTTGTATGATCACAGTGGTTATTCTTCAAGTCTCATATTGACTTTGTGCTAACATTTTATATTTAAAATTTGTTATACTTCTTTACATAGTTGGACCACTATGCGGATTACTTGAAGACTCAAGGGAACACAATTATATGTCACATTATATTCAAACAATTTGTTAATTAGAGTTTAATGATTTGTAAATCGTCTCATCATTAATAATACATCCATGAGAAAGAGTCTCGTGTTGCATGTAGGCCTGCTTCAGAGTACTAGGGCACATTTTGGGCATACAACCAACATGCACCTTATGTATTATACCGGCACCTGGCCCTCCAAATTCCTCAGAGACCAGTGGGCAGGACAAATAAACCTAATGGTTCCAGCAAGTCCTGTGGTCACATTGCATCACTGCATCACTCCCATTGTAAATACACTCTCATCCATGCTCGCACTCCGCCCAGCTTTTCAGCATACAGTATACTCTTTGTATGTTGCATTTCTTGCATTATCTGTTGTAGCTGACATACAAATAGAGCCTCGGTTGACATTTTAGGATCATTTAGAATCGATCATTAATCAATTTTTACCTCTTAGTAACACCTATATCCTTTTCTCTTTTTTTTATTACGAAGAGGTTGTCATATCATGGTACTTCCTGTGAAAAACATATCATCTTTTTCACCATCTGAAGCCAGCCTGCTGCTTACAGTATGTACATAGGCCTCAGGCACCTGCATCTTGTATATGCACTGGCAAGTTGCATATTAGTTATTGCCCTTAAGAAAGGTACGCTAGAACAAATGAAAAGCTTTACTACATTTTCCCATGTAATACTGAAATGTATGCAATGCAATCTTTGTATAATTTCCTACTTCGCAACCAATTATCTTTGCAAAACGGTGGCAAATTCGCCCTATTGAAACACTGTAAACTTGCAAAATTGAACAGACCGAGCTCAAATTGTATTTTTACAAATTTGTTCGTTCGTTTGTTTGTTTGTCGTTTTAATCTGCTGGAACCAACAGATCCGAAGGGGTTTGCAAAATGAGGTGCAGGTCAGATTTCAGGAAAATTGTCAGTCTGTACAAGTATCTTAAGATGACTCACAGCCTGTCTGACTTTCTGGCACCCATTTTATTGTCTTGAAAACCCACCCAGCTTGCACTCCAAGGAGATTAAAAGAACTACTTCTTAACAAACAGCAGATTTGCAACTGCAGGCTGTCAGATGCCAGAATATGCCTGCTACGCAAAAGTCTGATTAATTTTGAGGCTAAATTTGAAATAAGAACGTGCACACCGGGATAGAGACGCTTTAATGAGTATATAATCGGACATATTTGTATGTGCATTTTATCGAAGGCTGCAAGGGGTCAAAACATCACTAGGATGGATTTTGATTTATCTGTCTAAAGCACTCCTAATACAGTGTGCAGGCTGCCGTCTTTTTTTCTGTTAGTTAATTTGCTTTTGCAATTGGAGGACGTGAGTGAGTCTGAGCGATTTTAGACTCATTTCAACCCGCTGCCGTGTCCAGGGAAGCCCCCGCTATGCCAATGTTTTAAACCTTGGTCTGAAATGCTGTAACATTTTTGCTTATTCTTTGTAACCAATATTTGTAATGGTCAACAATTAATAAAAAAACTGTGACATTAACATTATAACTCGTGGCCCGTTATTTCCTGGGGCTGTGTGCCTTACAGAGGTCAAGATGTGTTTGTGTGTATGTTTGCATGCACATTTGTCTGTCTGTGTATGTATGCATGTGTGAGTGTGTGTGTGCGCATGTGTGTGTGTGTGCATGTGGTCGTAATAGAGAGTGCCTCTGTGAGAAGCAGGATAGGGATACAGAAGTGAGGTGTGCGTAAGGGAGGAAACAAGAGGGGAGGGGGGGGCAGGTGATATTTAAACCACTTGCAAACTCTCTCCTCATCCATCTTCCCCTTGGCTCCATCTCTCCGTACCTCTTCAAAGACAAAGGAGGCCTTCCATCAACGCTCAGGTAAGATGGACAGCTTGGAGGGGCTGCAGGACTATCCTTTCTCCTCTGTATCTGATTAAGCGTTTCCTTGGATTGGCCTTTCATGTGTTTTATCCCGTGTGCAACCGTAGCAAATATCCGTGCATTGACAGACCTCGAGAACCGTTAGACTGCAGGTAATAGGTTGGTTTACATCGATTGAGGAAGACCAGGAGGCTCGAGAACAACGTTTTTTTGGGGGAGTAATTTTCAAGCTTTTCCTTAAACAGGTACAGTCTGATTTATCTGGACCGATATGGTTTCAAGTAAAGTTTTTCCTGTTTCATGTCTTGAGATTTATACACAATATAAAGTAAAATGCAACTTGTAGCAAAGTTATGAATTGCTTTGGGCAGTACCAAAGCTAATATGTAATAGTTCGTTAGGTCATAGTGATATATACATATATCTGCATAAAGTGCAAATTTGGAAAGCTTCATTGTGATGAATGTTGTATCGCACCGCATTATTGAATGGTAATTTTCAGCAGCTGGCAGTTATTTGTATGGGAAAAAAAACATTTTTTTTTCATTCTTCTTCTTCCACCAGCTATTGTTAAGGGTGAATGCTAACAAGCCAACGTATGTGAATAACGCTCCTCCGAAATGAAGGCATTATGTCTCCACTCAATATTGCATTACTCACTGCATTTTGGTCTCTATGGTTTCCTATTGTATTGTGTCAGTCATTGAGACAGATGACCCCTATAGATTTTCCAGCTAGTCGGCTTCGGTGTCCTCTCTCCTCCTCTTTCCTCTCCGCTGCCCACAACTTTGACCTCTCTAACCCAGTGCGCATCAGTACAATGAGAGCCAACCACAGACTGAACTTAGTATCCATTCCTCTTATGATGATATTTTTGCAGGGTGGTGCAACCGCAGCACTATTTAAAGGCAGAGCGAGTAGGATTTTTCCTAAAAATCAATGTATAGACTCATGCAAAAATAATCCCCCTAAATCATCGCTTGTGACCCGCTAGACGCGCGGAGTGGTGTCGGTCCTGCAGAGACCCTGTCCTCTGCCTGTATTTTCTTATTTTGCTGTGAACGGGACGTTTCTGGGCGTTAACCTGTGGGCAGTGGGTGTGCTGCGGCCCCCCGGGCAGCAACAGCATGCAGGATGTGAGGGCGAGGTTCTATAAATATGTAGCGGCGACCAGGTGCCAGATCGAGATCGTATGCATGCATCCCAGAGGAAGCTACGACAATGGCGGACACAGCGCCGAAAAGACGCAAATATAGCGAGCGGACAAAGCTCGTTCCGAAACGAGAGTGAATCTGTGACTGGCTTTCACCCGCTAGCGAGCCCTGAAGGTGAGGGTGGGGGACGTGGAGTTGGCCTGTACAATGGGATGTGTTCTGGCAACTGCGGTCGGGGGGGGGGGGGTGGTGTCATTTTGGCGTCGTTGAGCCGGGGAGGAGGGGCCAACTTTGAACGCCGTGTTTACAAGCCGCAACCAACAAATCCTGCTCATTGTGCCTTTAAACTGAGTTAGTCGCTCGTATGAAAGTTATCTAACCACCTCCACGAGCATCAGTGTCGACTTCGTAGGGAGTCTCTTTGCATTTCCTCCAGGGAGGGCCCAACACCACAGCTGTTACTGAGCAACAGAGGCAGCGTAAGCAATGACGAAAGCACTTTCATGTGGGTATATCGTTGCACAAATGAGTGTCTACACAAAACACCTCTCGGCTTTCAGTTTCTGATTTAGGTTGGCTACTTGTTCACCTGCATTTGTGAGCGTAAGCAATGACAAAAGCACTTTCGTGTGGGTATATCGTTGCACAAATGGGTGTCAACACAAAACACCTCTCGGCTTTCAGTTTCTGATTTAGGTTGGCTACTTGTTCACCTGCATATGTGGTCCACTCGAGGTCTGCTTGTGGATCTTTGGTAGATCCACTGTTACATGGTGAACAAGGGCGCAATTTGTTCAAGGCAAATGACAAGTTTTCATTGGAACCAGCTTCAAATGTGATACCAGTTTGGCTTATAATGAAGATCAAGCAGGGAACTATAAACGCAAACACGTTAACCCATACCTGTTCTCCAAGCTAGCTTCTTTTTCTTTCGTTTGCATTAGCTGAAGTGGCCGTTGTTGTTTCTGAGTCTATTTTCAACATGTTGAGAGAGGCATTATTTCATCCAAAAGGAAGTCAGTGTCACTGACAATGACTTATCTGTGTCTGTGTGTGCACAGTCTCTCCACGAGCCCCGCATAAGAAGATCCAAGATGCCGGACACAATGTGTGTAAGACTGTTCGAAAGCTTCTCCAATTCTCCAACGCCGTTTTCCGACTTTCCCATTCACACCTATGCCAAGTAAAAACCAACTAAGGTCACATGCAATGACCAGAACACCTTTAAGTCGGGTCAGAAATAGCCTCTTGCGCCACATGCAGAGTGTTATTTGACCTGGCTGTAGAAATGGGACACCATCTCTAGTTTGCTTTCCTTCTGTCCATCCTTGTATCTGTACACTGTCACATTTGTCTTAGAGGTGGCTCCACCCTTGTTTGCTATGTGATCGCACATGCAGCTGGGGCTGGAGCGGGCATCTTGTGGTAGATTCTGACATTTGGCCATTTGATGCCCACTTCTAGCATGTCCAAGGAGCCCAGTTCCAACCTGGAGAGTGCCATGCAGATGCTGATAAAGACCTTCCACAAGTACTCGGGAAAGGAAGGGGACAAATACACCCTGAGCAGGAGCGAACTGAAGGAGCTGTTGTTGGAGGAGCTGGGAACTTACTTAGGGGTAAGGAGAGCAGCGTGTGTGTGTGTGTGTGTGTGTGTGTCCACAAATATGTGGTTGTACAACAATGCACTAACACAACTCACAAATATGCGCTCACACACTACACTCAAGCGAAGGTATGTGCTCGCACACGCAGAACTGCAGGTACAGACAAGCTCCTGCAACTGATGTGTGCACACGCCGGCACCAAGTCAGTTAAGCATGCGTACACAAACATGTCGAGAACGCATTCTTAACGTTTCTCTCGCTCTCTCTCTCTCTCGCTCTCTCTCTCTTGCTCTCTCTCTCTCTCTCTCACTCTCTCTCTCTCTCTCTCTCTCTCTCTCTCTCTCACTCTCTCTCGCTCGCTCGCTCTCTCTCTCCTCTGAAAGAATTCCAAAGATAATGAAGCCGTTGAGAAGGTGATGAACGACTTGGACGCAAACAACGATGGCGAGGTGGACTTCACCGAGTTCATCATTCTGATGGGGGCCCTCACAGTAGCTTGCAATGACTTCTTCCTCGAGTATAAAACAGACGACAAACCGAAGGCCGAGGGCGAGACGACAAAGAAAGAGTGAGGCGGCGAGAGAGAGAGCAAGAGAGAGAGAGAGAGAGAGAGAGAGAGAGAGAGAGAGAGAGAGAGAGAGAGAGAGAGAGAGAGAGAGAGAGAAGATGGGAGGAGGCTGGGAAAGGGGGTGAAAGGAAGACGGATATCTGAAGGAATGAGGTTAAAGTAGAATTGCTGTCTTATGCAATTCCTTAACAGTCCAACTGCAAGTGTGTGTGTGTGTGTGTGTGTGTGCGTGCGTGCGTGCGTGCGTGCCTGTGTGTGTGTGTGCGTGCGTGTGCGCCTGTGTGTGTGTGTGTGTGTGTGTGTGTGTGTGTGTGTGTGTGTGTGTGTGTGTGAAGGAGGAGTTCCAGCTAATAGCTAGTGAGTTCATGAAACATGGGGCATTCAGGGAAGAGTCGTGTTTTCCTTTGGTAGCTTTATTTTCATACCACAGTCAAGACGCAGATCCGGAGCCCATCACACTGCTCTCATACCGGCGACTGACGTGACATCTAAAGCATGTTCGAGCTGTGTGTCCTTACGGTGTCGCGCTCAGATCTTGGCATCTAGAAAGCACATCCCATGTCCAAAGTACGGCGTTATGAATCTTACATTTAGACAGAAGGCACGTGAGTGGTTTGAGCGTCTCTTGCACACGAGTAATTTGTGAACTTACCTGCAGTAATAAGTTAAAGATTATTGTGAAATATTATGTACTTAGTGCTGAGCATTCAAATAGGATATATTCCTTTCCTTGCACCTATTTTGTAATCTTTTTTTTTTTTTTTGCTAATAAGCAATGTGTTCCTTCAAAATATTAAACATGACATATAACCAGCTGCTGATGTTGACTCGTCTGGTCTCTTCTGCATTAAACCCTCCTGCACACTAACAAAACAACACATAAACACGGTCACCAGCATGTGAGGCTTTATTTCTTACACCTGGAAATCAGATTCAACAGTGCGGGGGGGGGGGGGATAAGGAAGTAATTGCATGTGTGGTTGTGCGTACGTGTGTGTATGCTTGTGTGTGAATATGTGCATTTTTGTGTGCATATGTGTCGTGGTTGCGAGTGCGTAGGTGCACACATGCACATGTGTGTGTTAAATGCGTGTGTGTTTGCTGGGGATTCCCACAGAGTACACCGCCTCGGCTCACACAGCCCTGCCAACAATATCCTGCGAGTCTTGTTCCACCAGATATAAGCTGACCCAGATGTTGGACTTGGATCCGCACGGCAAAACCTCTTCACGAGAGAGGCAGAATGTGTTTGAAGACAGAGGGAAGGGAAAGGGGGAGAGACAGTCAGCGAGAGCTAGAAACTGTGTGTGTGAGTGCGTGCGTGCGTGCGTCCGCGCGCGCATGTTACGCGAACCCCATGCATTTGCCTTTGTGTGCAGCGGGTGAGTTTGTGAATGAAAGGAGACAGCAAAATGCTGCGAAGAGTGAATGATCTTGGGCAACCCAACTCACGGAGTGCATCAGGGAAGAATGTAGCTTGGAGAGCGGTCGTATAATCATAGAGGAATGCTCAAGCTGCTGTGACTGTGAGCGCGATCGCTGCTCTCCAGCGCCTCACACCATTGGCTCCAACGCCATATTAACACGCGGACCTCGGCACCTCATTGGTTTTTACAGTTGCTCGTCAAATGAAAGTATGCGAGCGAGAGAGGGAGGGAGAGCGAGATGGAGGGAGAGGGAGAGAGGGGGGGAGAGAGAGAGAGAGAGAGAGAGAGAGAGAGAGAGAGAGAGAGAGAGAGAGAGAGAGAGAGAGAGAGAGAGAGAGAGAGAGAGAGAGAGAGAGAGAGAGAAATGGCAAATCTAAAATCCGTCTCTCTCTCTCTCTCTCTCTGTGAGTGAGTGACTCATGGCCATGGCTGTGCTGGAGTGCTGACTAGGGATCAACTCTTCCACCTCCTATCTGCACCAGGGCCAATAAAGTGAAGCTGTTCCCTGACCGGTGTGTACGGGCGGTTTCAGCGTGCTCCTGCCATCCATTATTCTTTTGTTCATTGTGTCCTTGAAAGTCCTCGGTGATAGGGAGCTTGTCGGTTTCTGATCTCTTCTCAGCAGACAAGTGAGGGAAGATAGATAGTCAGTCAAAACAAACCAGAATCCACTGTTTGCCCAACAGGGGAAACTGACAAACTGCCCTGACAGTTAACAGCCCCAGTAACCTGTTTACAGCCCGAGTCATGCCAATGTTCACAGCCCCAAGCATGTGTAGATATAACACAAACAAAACTAATTTATGATCAAAATAAATTCACTTGACAGTGTCAGCGGTTGTTGGAGGCTTATTAAATACAGCGGTGCTGAAACGTCCTTCCATGATGTGGGAAAAAAAGTTGGTAAAAAAGTATGTTTCTCCAGTAAATGACCCATTAACGATTACTGTGCACCAATGGTGTAGGTTAGATATTCTGAGAGCCAACCAGATGCTAAAAAAGTTTCAAAATGTTCATATAATCCAAAAGAAAGGCCCAATTTTTAGGGTGAGGTTATAACGGAGCCGCCAATGGATCCGGCGCCTCACCCAAACTGTATCTAAAATACACCTGACTTTACCGACTGAACCTTTTCAAACAAAACAGCCAGGGTCTGTGCTGATGGGATAGCCATGGCCTGGTGCTGCCGGTGCACGATAAGGGGATGAGGAACACTAAGCCAGGCCATGTCGCTGGCACCGAGACAGAAACATGCAATAAGGAGACAGCGGCACTTCAGTTAGCAGCAGGCCGGGTCAGGCGACACCAAGACGCCGAGTCATCATGTCCATCAGACACAGTCGGGCGAAGCCTCGGCAGTCATGCCAGCTGGAGAGAGGCAGCGGTCACATGGGAGAGGAGGAGGACGTCAAACTGTTCACCAGAGCCAAAGGAACTTACCCGCTGAAGTTGAGAAGACCCACATTTACCTCAAGTCTCCCCTTAGATTTCCACCGTTACCATAAGAAACCCCAGAAAGGAAGACCAGCAGAGTTAATAGCGTGTCCTTCCAGCCCATATACTGCAACATGATGTTTTGCAATACCGGCTGTATAGCAGATGTCTGAGGTCGCAGAGGTCAACTTGTTAAACAGATAATGCACACAACTAACCGTAACCTATTCAAAAAAAATGCATACCAAGGTAGCTGAGTATGCATTTTCTTGCATATTATAGTCCTATACACCATGTAGAAATTTGTCCATCTGGTATTAGAGTTATAAAACCAAGTGTCAGGGTCTCCTGCCTCCCCAAATGATGGCGCCAATCCTCGGCTGCAAAGACACCCTATCCAGCCGGCACTAAAGAGCGTATGTCAGTAATGTCCTTCCTGAGTGTCAAGGTGAACCAGATGACGGACAGATATCAGCCTCAGATAACACTGATAGAGACAGGTGAGGTAAAGGAGAGGGGCTAGAGATACAGAGATACAGACGGCTAAAAAGGCGAGGGAAGGAGAGAGGGATGGTGTCGTTTTGCTCCTTTTTTTCTCCCCTCCCCCCTTAACCTTAAGTGTCCTTGATATGGGTGTAACGATACGATGCTTACTCTTCATCCATCTTTAGTGCCGCGTTTACCTAAGACGCGCACAAAGTGGCTTGGGTGCTTATTACAAGTACCTAAGCTGTTTGTCCTAGGCTCAACCCTAAACATGATCCTCGCTCAGCGCTCAAACCCAGTCTCCAACTACATCCTTTACCTAACCTCTTAGCTCTAAAATGGCACATTAATCTACTGGCCCACAACGATTTTGGATAAACTGCTGAACCATTTGATACCGACAATACAAACCATTTTTCATGGCAGACTCTGAAGATTAGATACAGAGCCACACTAAGTAGGACTTGAAGGCTACATGATGGGGAAAGACATCCACTCGCCATACTACCAAGATAGGTATGGGAGGCTGTCTAAGCCATAATTCTCAGCTACACTCTCTCGTACACTATCAAACCCTTTCTTTCTTACACACTATCAAACCCTCTCTAACACACTATCAAATGGTAGATGGCAAATGGCGGACTCTTGCTCTTTTTTAACTTATCTTAGCTTTGGGTCTTCATGTGTGTAAATCTTATAATGTGTTTGCTGTGTTTGTCTGTGTCTGTCTTGCACTGTTTGGTGAAGCCACAGCCCTCGTTTCATTTTTAACATGTGCCTGCACATTGTTTTTAATGACAATAAATTGAATTGAATTGAATTGAAATGGAATACACTTAATATAGTGCCTTTCTTGCTGCAACAGCCACTCGAGGCACTTTACAATCAGTGAAGGCCTCACATTCACCCACAAACACATACGCAAACACACACTCACTCATGCAGTTAGGGGCTAGGTGCCTTGCTCTAGAACACCTCAACATTTTACGCGGAGGAGCCGAGGATCGAACCAGTAACCCTCCAGTAATCAGATGATCAAACCCTCTCTCTCACACTATCAAACTCTCTCTCACGCACTATCAAACCCTCTCTCACACACTATCAAACCCTCTCTCACACACTATCAAACCCTCTCTCACACTATCAAACCCTCTCTCACGCACTATCAAACCCTCTCTCACACTATCAAACCCTCTCTCACGCACTATCAAATCCTCTCTCACACACTATCAAACCCTCTCTCACACTATCAAACCCTCTCTCACGCACTATCAAACCCTCTCTCACGCACTATCAAACCCTCTCTCACGCACTATCAAACCCTCTCTCACGCACTATCAAACCCTCTCTCACGCACTATCAAACCCTCTCTCACGCACTATCAAACTCTCTCTCACGCACTATCAAACCCTCTCTCACGCACTATCAAACCCTCTCTCACGCACTATCAAACCCTCTCTCTCGCACTATCAAACCCTCTCTCACGCACTATCAAACCCTCTCTCACGCACTATCAGACTCTCTCTCACACACTATCAAACCCTCTCTCACGCACTATCAAACCCTCTCTCTCGCACTATCAAACCCTCTCTCTCACACTATCAAACCCTCTCTCTCGCACTATCAAACCCTCTCTCACGCACTATCCAATCCTCTCTCACGCACTATCAAATCCTCTCTCACACACTATCAGACTCTCTCTCTCTCACACTATCAAATCCTCTCTCACACACTATCAAACCCTCTCTCTCACACTATCAAATCCTCTCTCACACACTATCAAACCCTCTCTCATACACTATCAAACCCTCTCTCACACACTATCAAACCCTCTCTCACACACTATCAAACCCTCTCTCACACACTATCAAACCCTCTCTCACACACTATCAAACCCTCTCTCACACACTATCAAACCCTCTCTCACACACTATCAAACCCTCTCTCACACACTATCAAACCCTCTCTCACACACTATCAAACCCTCTCTCACACACTATCAGACTCTCTCTCTCTCACACTATCAAACCCTCTCTCTCACACTATCAAACCCTCTCTCATGCACTATCAGACTCTCCCTCTCACACTATCAAACCCTCTCTCTCACACTATCAAACTCTCTCTCTCAAACTATCAAACTCTCTCTCTCAAACTATCAAACTCTCTCTCAAACTATCAAACCCTCTCTCTCACACTATCAAACCCTCTCTCACACACTATCAAACCCTCTCTCTCACACACTATCAAACCCTCTCTCTCAAACTATCAAACCCTCTCTCTCAAACTATCAAACCCTCTCTCTCAAAATATCAAACCCTCTCTCTCAAACTATCAAAACCTCTCTCTCA
This sequence comes from Lampris incognitus, assembly GCF_029633865.1. Classification (NCBI taxonomy): domain Eukaryota; kingdom Metazoa; phylum Chordata; class Actinopteri; order Lampriformes; family Lampridae; genus Lampris; species Lampris incognitus. The sequence goes on from NC_079228.1 coordinate 29,225,226, forward strand.
CACACTATCAAACCCTCTCTCTCAAACTATCAAACCCTCTCTCACACACTATCAAACCCTCTCTCACACACTATCAAACCCTCTCTCTCAAACTATCAAACCCTCTCTCACACACTATCAAACCCTCTCTCACACACTATCAAACCCTCTCTCACACACTATCAGACTCTCTCTCTCTCTCACACACTATCAAACCCTCTCTCTCACACTATCAAACCCTCTCTCTCACACTATCAAACCCTCTCTCACACTATCTAACCCTCTCTCTCACACTATCAAACCCTCTCTCACACACTATCAAACCCTCTCTCACACACTATCTAACCCTCTCTCTCACACTATCAAACCCTCTCTCACACACTATCAAACCCTCTCTCACACACTATCAAACCCTCTCTCACACACTATCAAACCCTCTCTCTCACACCCTCAAACCCTCTCTCTCACACTATCTAACCCTCTCTCTCACACTATCAAACCCTCTCTCTCACACTATCTAACCCTCTCTCTCACACTATCAAACCCTCTCTCACACACTATCTAACCCTCTCTCACACACTATCAAACCCTCTCTCACACACTATCAAACCCTCTCTCACACACTATCAAACCCTCTCTCACACACTATCAGACTCTCTCTTGGGGGTGCCCTGGTGGCTCACCTGGTAGAGCGTGTACTTTATCTAGGGCTGAGTCCTTACCGCAGCGGCCTGGGTTTGAATCCTGCCCGGGCCCTTTGCTGCATGTCATAACCTCTCTCTCCCCTTCCTTTCCTGTCTCTCTCCACCATCACTATCAAATAAAGGTGGAAAGGATGTCTGGGTAGCGCAGCGGTCTATTCTGTTGCCTACCAACACGGGGATCGCCGGTTCAAATCCCCGTGTTACCTCCGGCTTGGTCGGGCGTCCCTACAGACACAATTGGCCGTGTCTGCGGGTGGGAAGCCGAATGTGGGTATGCGTCCTGGTCGCTGCACTAGCGCCTCCTCTGGTCGGTCGGGGTGTCTGTTCAGGGGGGAGGTGGAACTGGGGGGAATAGCGTGATCCTCCCACGCCCTACGTCCCCCTGGCGAAACTCCTCACTGTCAGGTGAAAAGCAGCAGCTGGCGACTCCACATGTATTGGAGTAAGCATGCGGTAGTCTGCAGCTCCCCCCCCCCCCCCCCCAGTTCGGCAGAGGAAGTGGAGCAGCGACCGAGATGGATCAGAAGGATGGGGTAATTGGCCGAGTGCAATTGGGGGGGGGGGAAAGATGGAAAATGCCCCCCCAAAAAAACCTCTCTGTTATATGAGGTCTTACGTACTGTAACGTGCATGGATAAGTAGACACGTTGGCCATTGCCTGACGAGTCGGACCCATTAGTCGAGCGGTTAGCGATATCTCTCGCGATGCAGGCGATACGGGTTCGCGTCCCGGCGGCAGCAGTTCCTTTGGTTCCCCCCCCCCCCCCGAATTAGCTACAGTATTATCACTCTTTCACACACTGTCAAACTCTCTCTCACGTTGATATTCGGGACCTTTTATTATAATTTGTTGCAGAGTTAAATCGTGTTTCAACGACAAGCATCCTCAAACATACAAACCGTGTGTGGGGGTCAGTCCACAGGCAGAGATAAACTAATGTTTTTGGGCACATTGAAGCAAAAGTGACAAGCTATCACTCCCCCACACAGACTACACCAAACATGACACCAGTCTGAATTACAAGAATATAAAATAAAAGAAGCAACAAAAAAAAACAACTTTCAGTTTACAGATTAAAACCGGCACTTCTATTTGGGCCATTAAATCTCTTAGCACCAGAGGTGTAGGATGGCGATTCCAAATTAACAATAATAACACACACGAGAGATGACCGACACACGTTTTCTTCTTGAAGCAGCCAAAATTAGTCTTTGATTGACTCTGTAAACCGCATTACGATGTTTTTTTTAACTAATTCTTCACCTTTGTTTGTGTGTGTGTGTGTGTGTATGTGTGTATAAAATGGTCTTTCCATTAAGCGTGCCCGTCCAGTGGGACCTCAACATAGATCCTATTCAACCCTGTCAAATGAGAACGTTAATTCTCTGTTACCCGAATAGAAGCCAGACTAAACAAACATGGCAGCTTAATTAAAAACCAATGACTAAGAGGCAAATAGGATGTCAGTTCCCGTCGAGAACAACACAACTCTAAAATCGTGGCACGTTGCATGGGGCCGACTCACCCGGGCAGTTCACAGTGCAGATGGCAGATAAACACACTTCCCTCTTTCACAGTACAACAAGAGAGTAAATTATCAAGAACAGTTACACAGAGGAGCAACACGGTTTAGAGTATAATTCATATCGATCCACTGTGAGTGTGAACATAAAATAGCGTGTCGCTTCAAGATTTCCATGTAGGTTTGAGGGTTTGGTTGGTGCAGTGTACCAGCACGTCCACCAGAGGGAGATAACAACTGTAACTCGATCCCTTTGGACTCCTTTCATCGGCTCATTAAAAGTACATTGTTGTTGTTGTTTTGTGAATATCAGACAATAATAACAACAATAACGACTTTTGCATCTTTTTTTAAATCGGGATTCATACCCGTGCATGACCCCATCTGTCCCAATCATACCAGGGAACCAACCCCTTTTAACTTTGCTTAGTAAAAGTGCCATACCATCTGTGCTGACTGAGCTCCTCTATTCTATTTTCACATGCAAAACCTTAGCCTGGGTGTTTTACATCTGCTGCACATGAAAGTAAAATGCACTCAGTCAAACTAACAGCCTCGTGACTTCGACACTGAGCTACACCCCCTCCGCTGATCGCCAAACAAGAAGGATGACAATATCACAGAAAAACGAATAGTGAATCAGGACAATGTGCTGAGACAGAGGTCTGCGGGAGATATTTGGGGAACAGTTGTTGCAGAGAGAGGTGTGTTCGTTTTTTTTGTTGTTTTTTTTAACGAGACAGTGGGGAGTCAGTAAACACGGGGCACAGGGTGCAGCAGGGTCATGTGCTCTGCACCGTTGAAAGGTAGGCGCTCGGTGCAGTAGTGGTGCACCACCTCGGGAATGCTGGGAAACACACAGCTGCTCTGGTCCAGGGTGTAGCCATTCTCCTTGGTCTGGGCCACAATGATATGAACACACCCCTGGCTTGTCCTGGGACAAATGGGGAGGGAAAATGTGGAAAACAAGAGATTGCAGAAGTTAATCATTCATGTATAGAGGTATGCAGTAGAGACGAACCCCACCCAAACTCCGATAATACCATAAATTCATACTGAGGATTATTAGACTGCAGCAGAACTAAAATGGAGCCTCTTTTGAAAAAGTCAAATCAAAGTCAAGTTTATTTGTAGAGGCCAAAATCACAAATTGGTCCCAAGGGGCTTTTTTCAGTCAGAGCGCAAGTGCCCATGTTCTCGTTCTCTTTCTTTCTTTCTTTCTTTCTTTCTTTCTTTCTTTCTTTCTTTCTTTCTTTCTTTCTTTCTTTCTTTCTTTCTTTCACTCTCTCTCTCTCTCTCTCTCTCTCTCTCTCTCTCTCTCTTCAGGACCAGGGTTCTTCTATGGATTGTCTGATCACCATGGGATCAAGTTTTCTCTTTCTCGAAACAAAATGAAACATTAATTGGGATAGGCTCCAGCGACCCTGGGAGCAGGATAATCGGTTTGGACAATGGATGAATGGATAGAGGGATGGATGAATGGGTGGATGGTCATATTCTTCTAATCGTCTGGGTTCGCATGAGTCAGCACTATGCTGATTTTCTAAAATTCGATTTAAAAAAAAACAAAAAAAACTGTTGGGCGAAGTAGCTACTACAACCAATCTGCACATGCTGCCACTCGATCTCTATAGCCCAAAATCACAAATTACAAATGTGCCTCAGGGGGCTACCCAGCAAAACAGCGTCCTGTCCTTAGACCCTCGCATCGGATAAGGAACAACTACCTAAAATAACCCCTTAACAGGGAGGGGGGGGGAAATCAGAAGAAACACGGATCCTTAACTATGTAATGTTTTAGATGGAATCTGGGATTTTTCTCCAGTGCTGAATATCTATTTTACACCTCTGGACCAAGGAGTCCAGTTACGTAATGACCGGCATCTTGATGGAGACGTCTCTATTTATGTGCAACGGCGAACACGTTCTTACTCAAACAGGAAACAGAACTGAAACGGCGATGACGACGTGACTATACGTCTGTCAGACAGGTAATATCCCAATTCAACCATCAATATTACAGCAAAACGGCGTTTCTGTATAGTTTCATGTCGTTTGTAATACTTTATATTGCCCGTGTTAGCGTTGGTCCAAATACGCCCTTTTTACAAAAGTAGTGTAAACTACTAATAAAACACGTTAGCCCCTAGTTGATGGGTCTGGCCCTTTAGCCGAGCGGTTAGTGACGTCACCTTGTGGTGCAGTACACGCCGTATCGAATCCCGCACCGGGCAAGAAAATAACCGGTTACAGTAGGAACTGTTTACCGCAGAGCTGACGGCACACAAGCAGCAATGGCTGCTACACCTTGTTTGTAGTTCTCACTGCCAAAGGGCGGGACAGATCGGGGAAATCAGATTTCGTCTTTAACTAATATTTGACCCTTGTAGATCTGACATAGTCATAAGCAACACGCGTCATGGGGTGCCAGGGATATGCAGGGTTTTCTTCTAATCGGTCACTAAACCAGGTGACTTCGCAGATTGGCCCACCTTCGACCAAAGAGGACAGACTAGTGCAGCGAACGCGCTCCACTAGCCATGGTTTCCCACGTCAGATAAAGTGCAGTTCCAAAACATACTCACTTGAGGGCAATAGAGTACTTGCTTGTGCCGGATTCGCTGTTCCTGACCAGGAAGCTGGCCTCTTTGCAGGACTGCAGCTGAAATTCTGCTTCCTGGCGAGTCACACAGCCATGGTACCAGCTGGGGAAGGGGGTGGGATGGAGGAAATCACATTTCATTTCTACCACTGACAATGAGTAGAACCATATCCATCTATAGCCCTTAGGAGTGGACCGCATTCTCGTAATCAATGTAATCGGTGAAATCGATTAAAATTATGGGCTAAATTGCAGTCAAACTGAAAAGAATTCACGTGCTCAAGTTTTGACATGTGTGTGGATCTGCATAGAAATTCACACAATTTAGGTACAATCAGTCTTTAACGTCAGTGCATTGGCTTCTTTGTTTGAAAAAGCTTGCAGGACACCAGCATCAGCCAGGGTCTGTTAAGACAAATGTTAAAACCCCCGTTGAACACCTCTATTTGGTTCAGACAAAAAGAGATGGAGAAAACCAAAGAGGTTGACAAATAGGAATCGAATGAACACATCAATCCCTTCTATTAAATACTGTGATTATACCTTTGTGTAGTGGCCTCATGTCGGTGATTTTGTGTGTTTTCCAGACTTGCATTATCTCCGACGCTACAGCTAAATTTAGCATCTTTTGTTGAAGTTGAACATGCTGCCCAAAACAAAATCTGGCACTTGTGGCGTCGTAATCTACCCATGGCGAGATCTCAAAGTGTCCGTGATTGACAGAAAAGAAATCAAAAATCAACAAAAGCTCTGTGAACTGAACCGATGGCACCTGAACACCAATGTCCATGCTTTCTAATGCCAAAAGAGGTGCCAAACCCAGTGTTACAGGTTCCAGACCGGCAGGTAAACAGGGCTGAAATGGAACTGACTTTGCCTACACACAACCAGTTTTGTTTTGTTTTGTTTTTGAAAAGCAAACACTCAGAAGGGTTCGAGATTAGGTTTAGGAGCTGGCCCTGACACCAGCTGAAATGAGGAACGGGGGGGGGGGGGGGTCCTTCTCACCTCTGAAAGCTGAATCAGTTCATCTGGACATGTCCCACTAAACGTGTCCAGATGAACTGATTCAGCTTTCTGGGATTTCTTTACCTGGATTATTGAGCATGCATCAAGACCTCCTCACCTCTGTTTGTCCAGCGGCAGGGAGGGGTCGACGCGGCAGGGCTCAGTCTCAGGGCCGCTGCTGGAGTTGGAGGAGGGCGACAGGGTTGGAGAAGACCTCAGGATCTTCTGAGTCCAGCTTTTCTGCCTCAGATGCTGCTGGGGCTGCTTTGTTAGCGTGAGCTGAGCGGCCTCGTCTTTGGCTGGGGAAAGGCGTTCAGGACTGTCAAACTGTGCTGGAGAACACAGGCGGGAAAGAAGATGAGATGAAAATCATCGACTGGTTCCACTGAACTGCTCAACTCAAACTTGTTCCTGATTATCCAACTAAATATTGAATAAATCAAAGAACATGACACTTCGGTGTTTTTGGGTAGGACAAACTTTCAATGTCCTCCTGGCAAATTATCAGCGCAAAATTTTACCAACTCTTCACTAATGGGGATTGTTTTGTACAAATAGATCTCAAATTTGTCTGACATAGAGCTCATGTTCTCAATGTAATTCAAAGTGAATATGAAAGTTATTTCAGTTAAGCTAGGCTTCTTCTCAGATTAGTGTCCTGGACAAGAGTGTTTTAACTAAGACTAGTATGATGACACGCATACTGATGTACCTGACAGAGTTTTGACGATATGCTCCTTCTTCCACTCCCATGGTAGCTCGTACTCGGTGGAGGGACGGGGGTCCAGCTCCGGTCGTGTGACGGGCGTCTTTGCACCTTCACTGTCACCACCGCCCTCGTATGGGGTATCATAGATCTGCAAGGGCGCGGGTTGACTTTCCTCAACGGTTCCCTCGACCCCCTCCAGCAGGACACACACCTTCAACAGGTCCTTGGACCCTCTCCGTCTGATCTCTTGAACAGAGGAAAACAGATGTGAAAACACTTTTTACAGGTTCCTGCATGGTCCTTTGGTTGCACATTAGCTTGGCGGTTTTAGTGCTGTTGTCTCACAACAAGAGGGTTGTGGGTTTAATCCCAATGACTTATGTGTGGAGTCATTTGGTGTCCTTTTGCAACTTCAGTTGGGTTTGGTCAAAAGGAAATGTTAAAATAGTATATTTTGTGTACTTTAGGTTAACTAGTTGTGCAGTGTAGTTTGATCTCTAAATGCATACAGGTTGGCATTTGTGTGATTCACACCATCTGCTCAAATTGCTCTGGACATGTAGACCAGGCATTGGGCCCCGTGAAAGTTTTATGACAAAAATATAACCAATACAAGAATACAGGACATAGGGGCATCTGGGAAGCGTAGCGGTCTATTCTGTTGCCTACCAACATGGGGATCACCAGTTTCAATCCCCGTGTTACCTCCGGCTTGGTCAGGCATCCCTACAGACACAATTGGTCATATCTGCAGGTGGGAAGCCAGATGTGGGTATGTGTCCTGGTTGCTGCACTAGCGCCTCCTCTGGTCGGTCGGGGCGCCTGCTCAGAGGGGAGGGCAAACTAGGGGGAATAGCGTGATCCTCCCATGTGCTACGTCCCCCTGGTGAAACTCCTCACTGTCAGGTGAAAAGAAGCGGCTGGTGACTCCACATGTATCGAAGGAAGCATGTGGTAGTCTGCAGCCCTCCCCGGATCAGCAGAGGGGGTGGAGCAGTGACCGAGACGGCTCAGAAAATAGGGTAATTGGCCAAGTACAATTGGGGAGAAAAAGGGGGAATACAGGACAGGAATATGGATATTTTGAGGTGACTTCACATGCCAGCCAAAATGTTAAGACTGGGAAGCCATTCTTGCACAAAATCTGGTCTGAAGAGGGATAGACAAGTCTCAGAGCTACCGATAACTAATTAACCAACATAAATAACAAACAATTTATACTAACATGTAAGTCAAAATTAAAAAGTTCAGTTAGGGTGAAACTGTACTTTAATTTGCTTCGAAATCTTACTCATTTCTGTCGAAATACAGCGTGTGAACCATATGACTGATGTGATTTGCTTTACAGGAAATATTAATGAATGATAAGCAAAGCAAATGCTGTGATGCTATCATAACATTGCTTCATGAGTCACAGAGACATTGGACTCGACAAAGGGTTGCGGTGGTGACTAAAGATGGCTATATAGAAGAATTAAGTCAGCCAGATCATTACATCCGAAGCGGGCTTTCCCAAGGAAGCCTGGAAGTAGACCATGCACTGATGGACTCAGCTCTGCAAGGGAGCTCAAAGCTACAAAGCAACGAACCATTTTCAGATTCACAGCAGGCCATTGTGTGACCATTTAGGTTAAAACAATGGAGTGACGAAATTAAAAGTCCAGGGAGCACGTGATTGGTTGTCTGACTAACAGTTTTCCTGGATGCTGGGAAGTTTTGAGAAATGGTTAGACAGATCCATATAGGGGGCCATTGCAGGACTGTGTCCGGAGTGTGTTAGTGTGTGTGTATGTGGGGGGGGGTCACTGAGGGCCAACTTCCTTTTGAGAGAATAGCACCAGGAAACAGAGACAGGAAAAAGGAAGCCGAGGCAGGAAACTGCACCCATTGTCCTCGCACAACACAGTTGCCGTGACAACCCCATGGGGCACAGGCCACACTCGGGGACCAGGTTCCCGATGCAATCACTCACGCTGGCTTGACTGAAAATGTCAGTCCTGTCATTCACACCAGAACACACGCAGGCTACGTGGGGAAATTCAGCTCGCTCGTGTTAGGGATGTGTATCCAACACTGGACCCAAAGGTCCCCGTCGTCACCTGCAGCAGAAAGCTCGTACCAGTGATCATCTGTTGGGCGTCGTAAGGCTCCATGTAACCATCGTTTTCCCCCGTTCTCTCTGCCTCCCTCTGCTCCCTGGTCTTCTGTGCATCGAATGGGTCTGCATAATCCTCAAGGATGATCACCTGAATCGAAGAACACAGAGAAATTGGTTATCTGTTTTATGCACAGGAAACTGGTTCAGACATAGAAATTACAGACAGAAGAAAGAGAGGAGAGGTTTTTTTGTGTGTCATTTCATCAGAGCAGAGTTATGAGACTGAACCTGGCCTCTTTTAAACCTTCTTAATTACTGCCGTAACCTGCTCCTGTTAAAAGCACCTAATGAGCCATTCTAATCTCCTCTTATCAGTGCCATATACTTTCTTTATCTTAGAAGCCGACGAGCCAGGGACAGTGGGTGATCCTATCAGTGTAGAAGAGTCTCCTGTTAGTGCTCCCTCTTTGTCTCCTGCTGTGTTTCTTTGTGCTATCTAATCGCTTGGATAGCGTAACATAAGCTTGATGGTCTGGGAAAAAAAAACATTGTCATCCAGTAGGTTAATTAACAGGCAACGTCTGGGGGCAGGGGTTTATCCAGACAGCCAGACTGACAGACAGGCAGGCAGGTGGATAGAGGTGCAAGGGTGCATTTTGCACACACACACACACACACACACACACACACACACACACACACACACACACACACACACACACACACACAGATATAGTGTACATCACGTGCACATGCAAGTCCAAGTCTTGATCAAGTCACCTGTAAACAGCAGCACTGAGAGAGAACGGGGATTTACCCCTGTATGAAACATAAAACCCCCACCCCTCCATCCCTCCTCTTTCACACCGTCTCCCTACTGTCGTCTCCCTGACTTCTGCATCTCCCTTTCTCTTTTTTCAAAGCCAAGCTGGAGGGGACTTGGGTTAGCACCTGAGTGTCATGTGACACAATGCATTTTATAACATGATAGCCTTCACCGGGGGGGGGGGGTGATCTTGTGAAGGAGAGGGATGAGGTGGAGGAATGAAACAGGAGGAACACCGCGCTGGGGAACATTTTAAAAGGAGAGGTGAGGACTCAGGAGCACTTTCGACCGCCACTTTGTACTCCAGGCTGCGTGGACTGAGAGGTGGGGGGGTGACGGGTGGAGAGGAAGAGAAAGAGAGATAGGGAGAGACAGACTGGGAGGAGTGAATAGGAAGCGGAGACAAAGGGGAGGGAGGAACTGAAACAATAATATCAATTTTCAGCGCTTGGACTGGATCCTTTGCTCTTTCGTTGTCAACAGTATTGATGACAGCACATGTTATTTTTGCTGGAGCTGGGTGTATTGTGGTTCTCCTAAAATGGGAAAAACAAGCTATATGAATTTATGTAGGATGGAGTCATCATTTAGTGTCCTTCGGTCATCAGGCTGTTACAAAATCACAGATTGAGCACACAACTCAAACAGGAGGATGGATAAAAAGGGTGTCATTGCAGAAACTCCTCTCTGGCTCTAGGAGGCCATCTAGGATTTTTTTTGCACCACAAAATGTTCCCTAAACATATTTGGGGGGGGGGGTCATAGCTTTGCAAAGGATGGGAATTATGTTATTTCAGAAATATCGTAGGCAAAGGCAAATGATTTCCATTTCAAATTGAGGTTTTTCACACACCTAAATTATGATAACATAGGAGGTCTGAGGTAAGACAGGAGTATAAGATTTGCTTCAGTAATAGCGGAATAAAATTCTTCCTATCTGTGACACTTATTCAGGAAAAGATCAGGGCCAACACTGGATTTTTTTTTCTTTTTTTTCTGTGTGGGCGGTCCCCTTGCATAAAAAAAGCCCTTTTGCACGAGAAACATAATCCACCTAATCAGGAAAGTATCATATTTATTTAACAAACAAGAGTTATAGTTTCCTGCATTCAGGCCGCACAACTTACTGTTTCCGACTTGCACTGCACTTGTGGTTTTTCCATTTCAGCCGCCACTTGGCCACTCAAGGTACCAGTGTTGAAATTTGGGGTTTTGTCCTGTTTGTCCACTCTGATCAGCCGGTTAATGTAAGCGTTTGCAGAGGTAGAGGTTTTGAGGGGCCGATGCTGCTCCTCAAATACTGAATCTGCTTTGGAAATCTTGCGACTTTTGCTCGACAGAAGAGTATCCCAAACTTTTCCATCCTTTGGTGAACCTGTGCCGTTTCTGCCCAACTCAATGGCTGAATTCTTCCGATTTCTGCCAGACAGGAGAGAGCCGACTCCTCCACCACCACTATGACTACTGTCTACAGAGGTGGAATTTTTCCGCTGCCCTCCTTTGGGGACTGATGCTTTGGTACCGATGCTCGCCACCAGTCCGGGTTTGGCCCTTGACTGGGATCCCGATTCGGAAGCTGAGCGGATCCTGTCGGTACCATTCTTCAAATTTATGGGGAACTCTTTGAACCACTTTGCCATTGTAATTTAGGAAGAAAGTAAATTACCTCTCTGTTATCCCTACACCACTCAGCGCCATACACCACCACGGCCCAGGAGACGCACCTTTAGAAATCCTGGCCCTTTATTCTAACAAAAGACTTCCGCTGCTTTATTCTGCGTTACTCTCTTGGAACCTGTGTTATCTTTGTAGGTTACAGATTTATATTACCAATGTGTCATTTAAGTCCTAATTAAACTATTTTTGCAAAGTCCAATCTGCACTCTGTATAAGTATGTCTTGGGCTAAATCTATTTAGTCTGTGCAAAAGGTGAGAAATAGTCGAAAAAAAAGCGTGGCTAGCACAAAACGGGCAACAAAAAAGCCCATTTGGCAAATATATATGTATATACATATAAATATATCCCTACTTTATCCCATTTGTTGAAACCTGTCCTTTGATCCGTTCAGAGTAAAACAAAAAAATCATTCCCTTTGGATAAAAAGGTGCCTCCGGAGTGGGATGAGTCGAAAGAATTGAAAGTTTTTCTTGCTTCTGATTTGTGGTCCCATTCCCAGAGCAGCTTATCTGGTCTTTTACAGCCGTCCACTGTCACAGAGGCTTCTGTCTGTGCTCGGAGTCAGGAGGGTGGAGATGATGTGTGTGTGTGGGAGGGGGAGGCAGAAACCGAACACGGGGTGGGCGGTTATGAATTTATGCAGACTGGGTCTTGCAGAGGCTTATTGGTCTTTTCGGTTAGTTTTTGTAGTATAGGAAGGCTATATTAAAATCATTGCTGAGGAATGTACCTGGACAAATCAGAGGGGATGTTGACCCTTTGGGAGTACAACATTAGCTTGCTTGGGGACAGAAGCATTGTAACACCCCTAGGCACCCTAATAAATGTACATTTCTATGACTATTACTGTTCATAAATGTGACTCTCGATTTAGCTCCTGATATGCGCACTTTTCATAATAAGGCTGAAAGTGAGTGAGGAATACTTTCATATTTTTAAGAGCAATATTATTACCACATTACTACTTAATTGGATTGCTAATTAATGGCCAACCATTGCTTTAATCGTAGTATATAGTTAGAACGTGGTCCGTTCTGGACTGCTCCACATAGGCAATTGATAGGTGTGACATACAACGCAAAACATAAGGGGGGGACAGTACTACGATTGGAAACAAATACCTACCTTAACAGCGAAATGGATTACATAATCCGAAAAAGGGAACATTTTAGATAACTGAGAAACGTATTCTATATAGACGAGTGACATATTCAAAACACCCCTATCTCCTCCTTGAGTTGTAACCTTCCATGGTGAGCAATACTCCTACTCGTCCCTCTTTGTCCGGTGGCGATAGAAGGCCATTATTATTATTATTATGGCAAAATTCGCGTTTTTGAATGAATAATAGTTGAATGGTGGATCGAAACAGCAAGCTTACACCGCGTGTGGACTGGTTTGCCGGCAATGACACACCAGAGAGTTTCAATTTAAAGGACAGCAGAGCGAGCAACGGAGAAAGGGTACAGTTTGCTTTCCAAGACTGTCTGCAAGCTGGCTAGCTCTATTCAATAGCATGCTAAATTTAGCTACTACTAGGCTAATGTTAGCATAGTAAACATAGACGGACTGGTATGTCTCGCAAGAACATGAACTGAATAAAAGTAGCTTCAGGTGATTCGGTTGAATACAGCTAAGTAGTACGCGGTTGCGAATAACCATCTATAAACTGCAGTGACAGCGAAAGCTTAAAGGCTACCTAGCTAGCCACATTGGGTAACGTGGCTAGCTAGTTAGCTAAAATCAGTGGCTAGCTAGCTAACACTAGCTGGTCTTGTAGCCTCACATCTGTAAGTGATCATCTCGGAGAGGGAGGGCGGGGGTGTTCTGCAACTTGCATGGACTGGCAAACGAGTCAGGTAGCAAGCAATCAGTTTCATTCAGTCGAAAAAAGAAGCTGGCTTGCAACCAGGTTGCTCAACTATATCCAAAAGATCACATAGCTAACGCTAGCTAATGTGAGCCGTCTCACTTCAATCAGACGTGAATTTGTTGACCAAATCCCGGCGTGACAGACAGCGCTGCGAAATCTTTGCAGCTGGAAAGGAGTTTGCAGACCTGGGCCGGTGACATAATTAAGTTAAAATTACGTTGTTAGCTAATATTGTGATGGTTATCATTATAAGGTTATCGGCCTGAAGGGTGACTCCACCTGCATTGCTCGTAGCCTTCAAGACTTCGTCATTTTTAACTTTTTTTCTTGCATATGAATGGTGATATGCCACCTCACCGACAGTCATATTAGCTAATGGCTACCGAATCGGGGAGACTACTGGCGGGCCAAGGTCAAGGAAAACGAGGCAAAGGTAGGAATAAATTTCACCCATCTCCGAATCAGATCGGAACCATCCATTACTGCGCTGCAATGGGCTGCACTGGGGCTGTTAGCAAATCCCTTCTCGCCTCCCCCATCTGTAAACTTCACGACTGTCTACGGTGGCTGTTTTCTCACAGAGTGGATCTGTGAACGGGTTCATGTCTTTCTTGCTATCAGTGTACCTTCAGCTCCCGTTTCCTCGTACTCATGTCTTCGTCTTTTCCTGTCTCCCTCATTGACCTTACCTCCTTCTGCCTCTGTTTTCGGTCTCTCTCCCTCTCTCGCCTGGGTCATTTGGTCCGCCTGGGTCATTTGCGAGTCAAGGCTTCATAACCTTGGTGATGATAACGCCTGGATCTTGTCAACATCTTGTCCTCATGCCAGTCTATGTCCCATCATTGAATCCATCTCAACTGTTGGACTTAAAAAAAGAGGCCCTAGGTCTAAAGCTGCTCCACTCTGTCACTAAGGGGTATTGGCCAATCCAAATGTGATATTTTACCAGATTTGTGATGGATCGTTAGAATTAACCATGCAGGCCTGTGTTGTTGCTAATAGTGAATCCCTCATTTCCGCCCCTTCCTTTCATATTCATTATTTCAGCTTCACAGATGAAGAGCCCAGAGAAAAAGAAGAGAAAATCCAATACTCAGGTAAAGAATGCCTTGTGCAGCCTGAACACATTCCCATATAATGCAAACGTGCGCTCTACATTTGACAGGTTGTATGTTGTGTACAGCCCTCTAAATCATCTTGTCCTGCACTCACTAAAGGTGCATTGTTTTCTTTTATCAAACTTTTCTTTTTTTTTTTCTTTGTCTTAGTCGGCGGGATTCTCCCACCTCTCTGAGTTCGCACCACCTCCCACCCCCATGGTGGACCACCTGGTTGCCTCTAACCCCTTTGATGATGACTTCGGGCCCCCATCTCGACCTGGTGGGGCAGGTGGTCCAGGTGGTGCTCCTTTTCTGCCCAGTCCTGGGGCTGGTGGGGGAGGTGGGTATGGGGGTGGAGGCAGAATGGGTGGAGGCATGGGCTTCATGGGAGGCCCAGGAGGACCAGGTGGTGGCCAGCCTGGGCGAAGGCCGCCTTTTGGGCCTCCATCCAGTGCTGGACCGCACCACCAGCTGAGTTTTGGGGGGATGCCTGGCTTTGGGGGTGGTGGCGGAGGAGGTGGTGGTGGTGGTGGAGGGGGAGGTGGCGGATTCCCTCCTGGAGGCCCCTCACAGTTCAACATGCCCCCCAATTTTAGTCCACCCATGCACCCAGGGCCAGGATTCAACCCCATGCTGTCTCCAGGGAGTATGGGGGGCCCGGGAGGAGGGGGGCCACCCCATCCTCGATTTGGCATACCCCCACAGCAGCAACATGGACAGGGTGGACATCCATTCAACAGTCCTCCTTTACCTGGTGGTGGAGGACCCCGGGGCCCCCCACATGGCCCCATGAATCCCATGGGCGGGATGCCTCCTGGGATGAACATGATGGGTGGGATGGGTGGTGGCCCAGGAGGAAACATGGTTGGAGGGCTGCCTGGTATGCCCCCTCAAGGACAGTTCCCTCCTTCACAAGATGGTCCCTACCCAGGCCCCAGTCCCCCAGGACCGGGAAACGAGGAGGGCAAGAACTTTGGTGGAGGGGGACCTCAATCTGGGCCTCCTCAGCAACAACAGCAACAGCCTAACCTTAACCCCAATGGCCCACCTCCCAACAACACTACCCCTGGCCCTCCCCCAAACTCCGGTCCACCCCAGTCAGGGGGCGGCTTCCCTGGCCACCCTGATGTCCAGCAACCCAACGCCAATACGCCTGGCCAGCCTCCCTCAGCACCGCCTCAGGCCAATCCCAATTCCTCTCCTACTGGTCCACTGAATGGATCAGGCCAGCCCCAGCATCCACCACCCAATCAACTGCAGCCACCCAACAATGCCAGCGCCCCCAACTCAAACAACTCCAGCCAGCAGCAGCAGCCACCACAATCCACTCCTCCTAACTCTGCCCCTGGCTCCACCCCTTACAACCAGCAAAACAACACTCCAGGTACAGGGGGTCCCATGCCCAACGCACCTCCTAATTCTGCCCAGAACAATATGACCAACAACAATGGAGGCAACACCCCTGGTAGTAACCCCAATCCCCCCTCCAACTCCACCTCCACACCCAACACTCAGTCTCCCTTGGCTCCCGGCCCCACTATGTCCTCCACCGGGCCAGGTTCCGGTCCCGGCAAACTTGGCGGCTCGGGAATGGTGTTCCCTTGCGGCTTCTGTCTGGCAGAGGTGCATGATGACCAGGATGCCATCTTGTGTGAGGCTTCATGCCAACGCTGGTTCCACCGCGACTGTACAGGCCTGACGGAGCCAGCCTATGGGCTGCTGACTCGTGAGAGTGCTGCGGTTTGGGCTTGTGACTTCTGCCTCAAGACCAAGGAGATCCAGGCAGTGTATGTACGCCAGGGGTTAGGCCAGCTGGTGGCGGCTAATGAGGGATGAAGAATGAATCACAGAGGAGCAGTCGAGGAGGCACGACGTGTAGGAACATGAAGAGGAGATGCAAAGAGACATTATTTGCTCTGATCTAACCCAACGAATTGTGTATCATGTCTGCTACATGCTCAACTTTCTCTTGAATAGCCCTTTACTTGCTTGACAAACAGAAACATACCCATTCACATTCATGCTTACATAGCACTTTTAGTGACTCTAGGTTTGTTTTTTTTTGTTTTTTTTTTTTGGGGTTTTTTTTTTTTTTTTTGGTTCCCCCACTTGAGTCAAATTGTGTGACAAGTTTTAAACTCCACAGTCCACCATACATACAGCCTGTTGACCAGCATAGCACTGACACCAACACACTACCTCACACACTGTGACTGGCACAGAAGCTCCTGCGCTGATGGACCGACTGGTTTGACTCAGCCCAGATACACCAAATGGCATTTTGTCACACATAGACACACAAGGTGGGTGAAAATAAATCAATATCATAATTCAGAAGTATCTCCCCAGCTATATTGTATTGATACGGTGATATATAAAGTATCAATATTTTTATGTACATTTTAAGGCTATAAATGCTCTATCAGATGTTTAAAATTGAAGAAATGGTCATTGAAAGAGTGCCTAAAACTCTAAAAGGCCTTGAATGTCATTTTCCTTCTAAATTGATTCATACCTGTTTTTTCTTTTTTTTTTAATGTTTCATATTAAGATTTAACAGGATATTATTTGACATTTACTGCCATCAAATGAAAGGAAAATCTTAGGATTTTTGAATGATATATTGCAGTGTCAAATCTGAATACAAAATTTATTGCCAAAGTACCAAGAAAAAAAAAGATAGCTGGCACCTTCAGACAGTTTTCGTCATTTGACAAATGCTATTTTGTTTTTACAGTAGCATTCTGGCACACCTTCACTCTCCCCTGCTCCCTGTCTGCCGTTCCTTATGACCCAGTGCAGATCAACCCAAAGTAGACCCCAGGCTAAGACTTCAGACACACACTTCAGAAAGGTCATATTTGCAGAAGTAGTTGTAAATATTTAGGAAGACCATTTGCTTTGAACACACCTCCATCCATTGTGAAAATGCTGGAGTCAACCAATGAACAAAAAATGATTTGTTCTTGTGTCTTGCTTCTGTTAAATAGGACATTTGGGGAGGGGGGGTTTATATATTGAATCAACTTTTTTTATATATATCTCCACCCGGTACACACAAATTGTGAAATCAGTGCTTTTGGATGGCGTCGGCCTAGCAAATAGTGACATCACTTAATATCAGATGTGCATAGTTTGTTCTTGGGGGGGGTTGCATGTGAACCAATGCAGTGACTTTTGATCTGTTTGTTTTTGTGTTCTGGTCTCTGCTGGAGGCCTTGAAGTAGACCAAATAACTAAAGAGTGAAAAAAACTCCGTTTTCATATTTCTGTCACGGTCAGAGGTGTTAATAACTTTCCCTTCTATCTTTCTTTTTCTTTCAATGTCCAAGTTGCCTTTTTTCAGCCGTTCCCTTTGATTTTTGTATTATTTGTGCTGTTCAATATGCTCTGCTCTGGCGCCCTCTGGTGGAACGTAGAGGACCCAGTGAGCCCCACGCCGACTGGGGAAGGGAAAGGTACTGAACTCTGAAGTAAAGAGAACTTTTTTGTACTTGTCCATGTCTGTTTTTTGTTTGTTTGTTTGTTTGTTTGTTTGTTTGTTTGTTTTTTAATTTGTTGGTAATTGTTGTATTAAAATGTGGTTTCGCAAACCTACAGAAACAAATAAGCTTATGTAAATTCTTTTGATATATATACTCCCATTTTGATGTACTACCATGCAGTGCTGCAGTCAGAATGCTGTCAAAATCCTGTATTACTACATCCTTAATGATTTATTTGAAGTAATTTTCAAAAAGCTAGTGTATAGCAAATGTAAAACTGTTTGAGGAAGGAAACTGTAATGTAGCCCGGTCTTGACGTAATGTATGTTCATCTAACATATATGTCTAAGAAAGGCCATCCTAACTAACAATATATAGGTCAAGCTCCAAGTTTAGTGCACAGTGCACACAGGTTGTATTTTATAACTGAGACCATTAATCATCATAATCCAAGGATTACCCATGAATAGTGTACAAGATGATTACTCTAAGATTATATTTCCACCCTTTCCTTGTGAAACTTAGACAAAAACCAGACAAGCAAATAGTTTTGGTGCCCCCTGTATGATCTGACAGACATAAGAAAACATAGTCAGCTCTTTATATTACATACACATATGTAAAGATATTGGAGATTCTTTGAGGTTCCCTAAGGTTTTTTTTCTTTTCTAAAGCACATTGAGGTACATTTAAATGGCAGTAGCCCGAATGAGCAGAGAGAAATTGTTCAGTTGTTACGAATCAGATGTTGCACAATAGGATGCCATTTTATTACATTTGAGTTTTCAAATTTGAATTAACATTTCCATATTTTCAACTGTAAAGCAGGAGACACCTTTAAAAATGACCAGGGAAATGTGGCCTTAACATTTTAACATCAGCAGGTGTGCACAGTTGTACATGATAGTCAAGTGCAAAGTGCATTAAAGTGCTTTTCATTGTGACCCAAAAAAATCTACACAAGTTCGGAAAATGACAATTCATTTCGGGGATTTCAGTGTTATTTTCTAATCTGCATTCAAATTTCCATTAGGTTAACAATACACTTCATTATACTGTACTGCTAACATTGGTAGCGGCTGCAATTCATGTAAAGTAACAGGCTTTGATGACAACAAAAAAAATCTAGATATTTTTTAAGAATAGTTTGAAAAAGGAATCTGCATGGTAACGAGCAACAACACAAAATGTGCATCGTTTTCTGAAACGATATAACTCATACAACGTTGCCCATTAAGTCTTCTTCTCCAGAAGACTTCTGGTGATTCAATAAGGCATCGAATTTAAGCGTAATTCACTTAAAATGGTCTTCATACGTTTTGCCTCGTCTCTTGCCAGTTTTGCAGGCAAAGTTACAGCCTAGACATCAGGATTAACGTGTCGGTCTTTGCATGTACACTACCGTTCAAAAGTTTGGGATCACCCAAACAATTTTGTGTTTTCCATGAAAAGTCACACTTATTCACCACCATATGTTGTGAAATGAATAGAAAATAGAGTCAAGACATTGACAAGGTTAGAAATAATGATTTGTATTTGAAATAAGATTTTTTTTACATCAAACTTTGCTTTCGTCAAAGAATCCTCCATTTGCAGCAATTACAGCATTGCAGACCTTTGGCATTCTAGCTGTTAATTTGTTGAGGTAATCTGGAGAAATTGCACCCCACGCTTCCAGAAGCAGCTCCCACAAGTTGGATTGGTTGGATGGGCACTTCTTTGAGCAGATTGAGTTTCTGGAGCATCACATTTGTGGGGTCAATTAAACGCTCAAAATGGCCAGAAAAAGAGAACTTTCATCTGAAACTCGACAGTCTATTCTTGTTCTTAGAAATGAAGGCTATTCCATGCGAGAAATTGCTAAGAAATTGAAGATTTCCTACACCGGTGTGTACTACTCCCTTCAGAGGACAGCACAAACAGGCTCTAACCAGAGTAGAAAAAGAAGTGGGAGGCCGCGTTGCACAACTGAGCAAGAAGATAAGTACATTAGAGTCTCTAGTTTGAGAAACAGACGCCTCACAGGTCCCCAACTGGCATCTTCATTAAATAGTACCTGTTAGAGCCTGTTTGTGCTGTCCTCTGAAGGGAGTAGTACACACCGGTGTAGGAAATCTTCAATTTCTTAGCAATTTCTCGCATGGAATAGCCTTCATTTCTAAGAACAAGAATAGACTGTCGAGTTTCAGATGAAAGTTCTCTTTTTCTGGCCATTTTGAGCGTTTAATTGACCCCACAAATGTGTTGCTCCAGAAACTCAATCTGCTCAAAGAAGTGCCCATCCAACCAATCCAACTTGTGGGAGCTGCTTCTGGAAGCGTGGGGTGCAATTTCTCCAGATTACCTCAACAAATTAACAGCTAGAATGCCAAAGGTCTGCAATGCTGTAATTGCTGCAAATGGAGGATTCTTTGACGAAAGCAAAGTTTGATGTAAAAAAAATCTTATTTCAAATACAAATCATTATTTCTAACCTTGTCAATGTCTTGACTCTATTTTCTATTCATTTCACAACATATGGTGGTGAATAAGTGTGACTTTTCATGGAAAACACGAAATTGTTTGGGTGATCCCAAACTTTTGAACGGTAGTGTAGATGGGCGATATTATATATGATAAATTATACGGTTCAGCCATGAACATGCAGCAGGTCTGCTGGAAATAGGCCAAGATGTTTTTCTGGTGTTGTAGAATTTTCTGACTCCCCCGCAGAATCTTGACTCCCCTTGGCGTGAGGCTAGGCTAACCCCCCCCCCCCCCCCCCAAAAAAAAAACTAACCCTAACCGTCACGCCAAGGGCAGTCAGATTCTGCGGGGGAGTCGGAAAATTCTCTTAACACCTGTGTTACGGGCTGAGGATCATGGAAGAAGAGCTCAGAGATGGCGCCGCCTTTCAGCGAGCCGCCCCACCAATGGAGTTGGTGCTGAGGCGGGACGACTGCTCCTGGTTATTCTGGCAACAGGTTGCGCTAATAGCAAGGGGGAATTTCCTTCATGCTCTGAGTTCGTTGACAAGACGTTATCTAGCTTGCTTTTAGCGTTAAGCACAACTACTTAGTGTACTTGTTACGGACGGAGGAGGGGGGGGGGACATTTTGCTCGGCGTTCGACTTGGATCGACCTTAACAGGTGTAGTAGAATAACACATAGCTTCGTATGTAGAGTACCCAACATTTGTTCTTGATGTTGTTTTTTTTTTGCCGTGCACAAAGTAGGAAGATGGTCATTTGGTCCAAGTGGTCACTACTACTTTGGGCCAGAATGGCGTCTCTGAATTTGGCGCTGGCTGCGTTTTGGCGAGCGGGCGTTTTATTGTTATATTGGCTGTTGACGGTAAGAACACCTGTGGCTTTGTGCTGCGTTGGCAGCCGCCTCACGTAGAGCTACCCGGCTTTTCCTCGCTGTTGTAAATGTTTGGGGAAAGGAAGAAAGAAAGAGAAGGAAGAAATCGGATCTTTTTTTGCGTTTAGTTTACAACCACATGTTAATGGTTAGCATACTGCACCGTTTTACCGGACGTATGTTCGCCGGGCTGTCGGCTGTAATTGGATCTGACAACCGGGAGTAAAGAGGATATGAGTGGCAGTTTATGGCAGGTAGGCTGTAAATAGCACGGTACAGCATCCTTCAGGTGCACAATGTGATATGACGACGATAATACAATATGGTGTCTCTGTTTGGGACAGCGCTCCTCTAAGGTCCTGTTCAATGTGGCGGTTTCGGCTCAGCCCGATACTGGCTGACCTGCTCGGTGGGTGTGACGCAAATAAACATGCGGGGAAAGAAAGGTGTCCCCGTGCCCTCAGAGTTTCACCGGATATACCGATAGTGTGAAAACACCCAGACTTCAGCCGACCACGTCGAAGTCACTAAGAGTAACCATAGTGGGGTTTTTCTTTCTTTCAAGTAGCTATATCTATTTTGTTCTTGTTTAATTTGCATAATTATAGGCTAAGAAAAATATAATTTCTTAAACGTCCCAATAATGTAAAGCAAACGTGCAGGGGAGGATGACCGACGATTACAAAATTAAGTTTGAAGTAAATGACGATGATAATGGAAGTAATCACAATCAGTTGAAAAGACAAAAGAAAGCAAAAACAAACATTCTAAAAAGAAATAGAGAAGGAGAGGGAGAGACCATGTAACATGATGCCCATCATATAAGTCAATATGAATAGAGCTTGCGAGGTCTGAATCTGTATATCATACCGGAACAAATAATGGAAATGTGTTAAATGTACTGGTTTGCTTTTTCATTGCAGGATCCCTGAGCCGTAACAGGCAAACCATCCTTGGCCTGAAAATGAAAAAAAAAAAAAATCCTTGTAGTCAGCCTATTAACAAAGGGGAGTGGGGGGTAGGCTCTTTTTTCCCCTAAAAAGTGAGTATTTTTATTTTGAGCACAGAATACCTTATGCAAACCGGCCTTTGACCTACTTTGGCTACTAATACATTATACTAATAAAGTTTACTAATACTAATGGGGCTACACCCATGAAGGTGCTGTTGGTCAGGAATCTTTTTCAGTGACATGCAGCGTCGATTGGGACAAATATAGAACTGGCCTTAGAACAGTGCTTAGGGGGCGCACATCTATGCTTATGTAGAGGTGTATGGGTAAACAGGCTCCTCTAATGAGGGTTTATTACCATAATATGGTTGTTTCATACCTAACAAACCTATGTCATGTCTTACCTATGCAACCCCCCTATGCACTATGGCCCAGCAGGTGTTGAAATAACAAAGGTCAAATGTAAATATTGTGATTGGTGCGATACCTGTCGGGTTTCAAAGCGCTTGTCTTGCTCAGTTACTTGAGGAGCTGCAGAAAGCGAGCGAGCGAGGGAGGGGGGAGGTTAGACATGCGGGTTGAAGACGACAGGAGAGTCAGAGAAAATTAGAGATACAGGGGTGGAGAGAAAAGGGGAAAAATTAGGGCAGATCGGCTTGTCTGGTGACATTCCTTTCTCTGTTGACACAGCCATTCCTGGTGACAAGGAGGGCTTGTTAGAGGAGAAAACTAGGTGAGCCAGTTGTCACAGAGCAAGAGTCGGCCCTGTAATTACTCAAAGAAAAATACAAACGCAGCTGTAATCTACAATGTTAACCTTTTATTTACCTACAGGCCATGTTTACATGAGATAGCTGCACAGCACAACCACAGTCAGCAGTTTTTCAGGAGCAGATGAGGATTAAGCGTATTTGACAAAGGCATCTCGATGGCAGCTACCAGATGAAAGCATCACTCAATCATATCTCCTATTGTGTTGACGCTGTGCAGTGTTGACGCTGTGCAGTGGTGCCGCGTGCTGATTCCAGTCGCTTCCTGAAATCATCCCCATGCATGTTACTGTACATCCAGGGGAATTCATTTTCTTTGGTAAACAATTTTGTTATGAAGTCTGTTTCTTGGCTTCTTCACTGTCTCCATATTAAAATGGCTCGACAAACCGGCATTTGGCATGATTAGACACTCAACTCACTCCTGCCCAAAATCCACAGACCTCAAACCCTCCTATTCATTCATTAATGCTGCCCCAGTTCTCCAGTTGTACAGTTTGCCCATAAGCCCCTCTCCTTAAACAAATGCAAACCACGCGGGACTCTGCGTAGAGAGAATGTCTGGAATTCTGAGAATGTGTTTTAGGAAAGACAAAGGTGGACTTTGACTTGCTAATCTGGCCTCATTGCTTGTCAAGGTGCTGAGTGTTATACTGCAACCAGTAGTCAGCTCGAGCTGGTTGCTGTTTAATGACTTCCCAGATATCAGTTCCTGTCAGCCGGACCTCCTGTAGCTATAGTCCGGTCAGGCAGACGGCTGTTTGTATAGTTGTGACCTCTGTAATCTGACACTAATGAGGTACGAGGCTGAAATATTAACGTGCACATGCTTCTGTGTGTGTGTGTGTGTGTGTGTGTGTGTGTGTGTGTGTGTGTGTGTGTGTGTGTGTGTGTGTGTGTGTGTGTGTGTGTGTGTGTGTGTGTGTGTGTGTGTGGTCTGCATACAAGGAAGATTGACGTTTTTTTTTCTTTGTAGTCACTTTTTATTAAATTATATGACTGCAGCAGGAGGTTTTTTTTCACGTGATTGCACACGTCTCAGTAATTACTTGTGGTTTACAGTGACTCTGTCATCGTGCGTGGTTCATGTTACTCGGACAGAGAAACATTCTCATGATCATTGAATTATAGGCAGTTGCTGTGTTGATTATAAGAAAATAATCCCCATCTTGGAAACGTAAAGCGTCAAGGATGCTACTTAATGACACGCCCATCCTTGTGCAGTGTGTACATGTGTGCAGAGCTCAAGGTAAACAAACTCCGCCTGAGCGAATCTCCTCTGAAGTCCGGAGACGAGGGAGATGTTTTGGCAGAGGGAGAGAGAGGGGGGGCCCGTTTCTAACATAACCCTCAGTGTTTCATGCCCCACAGAGCCTGTACAATGGGAGGAGATCTCACTCTCCTCTAGAGTTCATCATGGAGCTCACGTTCGGGAGGGGGTGGGGGTAGAATTTGGAAACCCCCTCAGGTGATGTTAATCACAGTATGATTTAAGATTGCCTTTTTTTATGTTTTCCCCCCTTTTCTCCCCAATTGTATCTGGCCAATTACCCCACTCTTCCGAGCCATCCTGGTCGCTGCTCCACCCCCTCTGCCGATCCGGGAAGGGCAGAAGAATACCACATGCCTCCTCCGATACATGTGGGGTTACCATCTGCTTCTTTCACCTGACAGTGAGGAGTTTCACCAGGGGGATGTAACGCATGGGAGGATAACACTATTCACCCCCAGCTCCCCCTCGCCCCTGAACAGGTGCCCCAACCAACCAGAGTAGGCGCTAGTGCAGCGACCGGGACACATACCCACATCCGACTTCCCACCCACAGACACAACCAATTGTGTCTGTAGGGATGCCCAACCAAGCTGGAGGTAACACGGGGATTCGAACCGGTGACCCCCGTGTTGGTAGGCAACGAAATAGACCGCTGCACCACCCAGATGCCCCAACATTATGGTTTTTGGATGACAGTAAGTAGCTAACATCCGTTTACAAAACGAACATTGAATTCAATACGAATACAGTACAGTTCAACAGGTGCAGTGTTGACTCGAGCGAATCGTGGCACTAGTACTGGTGACGTTGTGGGTTTTATTCCTCCTAGTGTAGCTCGTATTTGTAGTGTAGCCACTCATGTCACTGTAACATAAAGGATCTTGGCATAATGTATGACCTCTCCTACTGACACGTTTTACCAACATGCTATGAACAAACGTATTTCCTGCTCCGACTCATACGCTCATTTTTTTCTTTTTCCCCATCCCTCTTTGTACACACACACATATACACATGCGCACACTTATTCAAGTGTTCATGTGGCAGCTGCGTTGCGAAGATTTATGATGTCTGGGAAGGAGAAAAATAGCTCTGTAAATAGAAAATACTGCTCCAGCGGTGGTCTCAGCCACTTCATGTCTTGTCTCATTCGTAAAGCTCTCGGCCTCGTATGTGATTGTGTTGACCAAAACAATCACACATATGTGTGCACACAGGCACCTGCATACATTCACGTATTTGTTCTCTTTTCCTGCCTCCTTAAAACAGTGTGTGAGAAAACAGGGCTAACAAAGCACAAAGACATTGTCGGTGCC
Organism: Lampris incognitus; assembly: GCF_029633865.1. Lineage (NCBI taxonomy): Eukaryota > Metazoa > Chordata > Actinopteri > Lampriformes > Lampridae > Lampris > Lampris incognitus. The sequence continues at coordinate 29,250,465 of NC_079228.1, forward strand.
TGAGCTGCATATTTGGCACATCATGAATACCATCCATCTGAAGGAAAACAAACAGTTTTGCGTGTTTAGCAGCAGCAGCAGATGACAGTTTCAGATATGCCAAGCAGTCTCATTAGCTCCTATGCTTGACTACCTGGGAGGAAGAAGTCAATTTGCAAGACAAATTATGAACAAGAATAAGAGTTTGCAAAGTGGAAATCATAGAGTGACAAGACACGGATGACATATTTGAGTTATTTGTGTGTCAGTTACTCATTACCTTGATTGGTAATGAAGGACGTATATGTAAAGCCTTGCAGCTGCAGAAGAGATGAGGGGCCTCTTTTTCTCATAAAAGAGTTGACGGTAAATCCAACCAGAGCCACGATTGAAATACTTGGTCAGTGAGAATCCACCTCTCTGGAGGTCTGTATTGTAGTTTGCTGCTGAATGGCTCATTGGGGTGAATGAAAGAGGAGCTAAGTCCAGGTGACTCACCATTTGACACATTGTGTGTGTGTGTGTGTGTGTGTGTGTGTGTGTGTGTGTGTGTGTGTGTGTGTGTGTGTGTGTGTGTGTGTGTGTGTGTGTGTGTGTGTGTGTGTGTGTGTGTGTGTGTGTGTGTGTGTGTGTGTGCGCGCGCGCACACTGTTCTTGCACTGTAAGTGGTTCCACTGAGTCAGGCCATTTGAATTTCTGCTCCCCTCTCTCCCTCGTCTCTCCAGGTGGCCCTGTGGAGAAACCAGGAGGTGAACATGAGCACGCTCTCCTCAGAAAAGAAGCCACTTGTAGATTATGGTGTCCAGATTCGCTTCATCAAAGATCTTCATGACACAGGCGGGGGCTACCCCGAAAAGACCAGAGGAGGCAACGCTGCAACTCCCCCTTCAAATAAATATGGGGTGGCCGTGAGGGTTCAGGGTATCTCTGGGCAGCCATACGTGGTGTTAAAAGATGGCGAGAAGGGCGATTCATATGGGGTACAGCTGAAGACGAATGCCCAGCATCCAGCCTCTCGCTCTGGGTCCGTTTCACCACACACCAGCCAGACAAAAAGCCAGGAAGCAGACGTGACAAACCCGTACTCCCCAGTTTGTAACAAGAGCAACTCTCCCATTTCTCCACCGGATTATGAGGACGGAGAGATATTTGGCAGCCCTCTTAGGAGACCTCCTGGCGATGGGCAAGCAGGGAGCCAGGGGGAGGCTGAGGGGGGAGCTGGAACAGAAGCACAGGTGGAGAGGACCAAGATTGAATCCCAACCCAAAGCCACAGCCAATGGGATGCAGAAAATTGCTAGAGAGTGGGACAGTAGTGAAGAGTTCAATGAGGCTGGCTTGAAACCCGTTAAACTCAGGGTTGGACGCAAAGTGGTCGAGAGAAATGGCATAAGTTTCACCGGGTCACTGGGAAGACACAGTGGGAAGAAACTAAACCTTAATGCTTTATCTGCATCTTTCCCTGAACCTCCTCCTCCGGTGTCAATTGAGGAAGTGCCCGTTTCGGTAGACACCAACTCACTGGCCCCCATCAACAAGCTCATTAGCAAGTTCAACAGCAGCCCGACAGGCAGCACCACGCAGGCCAGGGGGCGCTCTGGAGCAAGGCAGCGACTCAGGTTCGATGAGCGTAGGCGATCTCGAAGTCTGGACGCTCGAAAAGACCACCTAGCTGAGGTTTCCCCTCCCTCTCCCTCTTCTCCCACTCCCAACCCCTACGCTATTCCTCTCTCTCCTCTTTCCACCCCCTACGATTTTTCAACGCCGTTTGCTCCGGGGAGCGGCAGCCTGAGAAAGAGCCCTGCCTCTGTTGCCACAGTGACGGCACTCGCTGCCCCCAAGCCGGGCGTTACGTCTCTAGGGAGGTTTGTTGCCAAGGACACCCCTCCAGCCATCCCAAAAAAACCTGTAAGTGTTATGATGGTGACATGTGGCGTGTTATCTCCCACAACTGGTGTGTTTTCTAACCTCCTTTTTTTGTCATTTGAAGGACATACCCACCCCGCTGAGAGACCAGAGTCATAAAGTGGAGGTCATCAGCAGCGAGGAAGAACAAGCCAAACAAGTCATCTACAACATCCTCAAAGAGGGGTAAAGGAGGTTTTGGTGCAAACTTGATTTAATTCATCAATACATGAATGGATAGAAATTTTGCTGGGCGATATGGAAAATATCATGGAAATTTTATATGATATCAATATAGTAGATCACTCAATGTGCTTACATATGTAAAAATACTATGTTTAAGAATCCAACTGAGGTACATCACATTAAAATGTTTGCTATAATATACAACTGAAATTGGTTTGCAAATAATAACTCCCTCAAATGTTTCAGACCTCATTTTGCAAGATTTGTTGGCTCATAAAGTCACACACATAAACACAGAAAATATTTCAAGTAAAATTGTAATATCCCACTGGTAAATGACAGACAGGACAAAGCTGTCATCTCGAACACCGGCAATTTATCCCATTAGTCAAACAAAGGGGTGGGAGTTTCTTCTCCAAGCCGCTTTGCTAATATCTTGATGTAAAGAGCTGAGCATTGTGGGAGCATCTGGGTAGTATAGCGGACTATTCCATTACTTACCAACACAGGGATCGCCGGTTCGAATCCCTGTGTTGCCTCAGGCTTGGTCGGGCATCCCTACAGACACAATTGGCCATGTCTGTGGGTTGGAAGCCGGATGTGGGTGTGTGTCCTGGTCGCTGCACTAGACTAGCGCTGCCTCTGGTCGGTCGGGGCACCTGTTCGGGGGGAGGGGGAACTGGGGGGAATAGCGTGATCCTCCCACGCGCTACATCTTCCTGGCGAAACTCTTCACTGTTAGGTGAAAAGAAGCGGCCGGCGACTCCACATGTATCGGAGGAGGCACGTGGTAGTCTGCAGCCCTCCCCAGATCCACAGAAGGGATGGAGCAGCGACCGGGACAGCTTGGAAGAGTGGGGTAACTGGTTGGATACAATTGGGGAGAAAAAAGGGGGGGGGGGGAATCCAAAAAATCCAAGATCTGAGCATTGTCGTATAAACAATGTGGCCTTCAAAATATAAAAAATTAGAAGTGCACAAATATTTTTTTAAGGTAACAACTTTTGTCAACATAGTCAGGGTCAAACAACATACTCTTAATCTGCAAGTGAAAATATGAACGTAAACAAACCCATGTTTGTTTACATGGAAAAAATCTGCAGTTCAGTTTAAATTTAGCCAACAAAATATGGCAATATCTGAATTTCACTCCGATGTGATCATATGAATTACTACTCATAAATGTGTCCCTTTCGACTCTTCTCCTTCAGGACAGGTGAGAGTGACTCGTCCATCAAAAGAAAGGTCAACCTCGTCTATGAGAAGACGAGCAGGATTAAGGTATGAAACGATGTCAGACTTCAGACATAGCGAGTTCCCAAGAGTAGTAGTTGGATAGAGTCGACATAGAGCTGCCATTAAGGGAATCAGTTGTCATAACAGCAGGGGCAGAATCAGTGATGTGTAATGGGGTCATAGTCATCTTACTATCCTGACTATTCAGGATAAGGTTCGACGACACAGCAAAACATCTATCAACAAGTAAATGACACAACTTACTAAATTTCTGTGATACATTTATTGAAGACCTGTACAACATACAGTGGGACAGTGTATTTGAGTCTACTCATGCTGAAGCTACCCTACATGAATTTATGAAGTTATTTTCCTCCGTGACAAACATGTGCCCATAAAAAAAACTCACTGTCAGATCTGTTAAAGCACCTTGGCTTGACTCTGACCTGAGAAGCTATATGAAAGAAAGCGATCAACAGAAAAGAACTGCTGTAGATTCAGGGACCCCAGAGGACTGGCTAGCATATTGCTCTTTAAGAAACAAAGTGACCAAATTAAATAAACAGAAAAAATACTATACTACCAATCTAGAATTGAAGAAATTAAACATGATGGTAAAAAACTTTGGAGTACTCTCAATCAAATCATGGGTAAAAATAAAATGGGCAAAATGCCATCATTTATTGAATCAGGTGATGGATTCATCACCAAGCCCCTAGAAATTGCAAATTATTTCAGCAAGTATTTCATAAGTAAATACTATACGAATGACACGCTGCCTGTACAGTGCATCCGGAAAGTATTCACACCCCTTCACTTTCCCCACATTTTGTTATGTTACAGCCTTATTCCAAAATGGATTAAATTCCTTTTTTCCCCCCCATCAAGCTACACACAATACCCCATAGTGACCAAAGTGAAAAAGGTTTGTAGAAATTTTCGCAAATTTATTAAAAATAAAAAACTGGAGTATTGCATGTACATAAGTATTCACACCCTTTGCTATGACACTCAAAATTGAGCTCAGGTTCATTCTGTTTCCACTGATCATCCTTGAGATGTTTCTACATCTTGATTGGAGTCCACCTGTAGTAAATTCAATTGATTGAACATGATTTGGAAAGGCACACACCTGTCTATATAAAGTCCCACTGTTGACAGTGCATGTCAGAGCAGAAACCAAGCCATGAAGTCAAAGGAATTGTCTGTGGACCTCCGAGACAGGATTGTATCGAGGCACAGATCTGAGGAAGGGTACAAAAAAATGTCTACAGCTTTGAAGGTCCCGAAGAGCACAGTGGTCTCCATCATTCGTAAATGGATGAAGTTTGGATCCACCAGGACTCATCCTAGAGCTGGCCGCCCAGCCAAACTGAGCAATCGGGGGAGAAGGGCCTTGGTCAGGGAGGTGACCAAGAACCCGATGGTCACTCTGACAGAGCTCCAGCGTTCCTCTGTGGAGATGGGAGAACCTTCCAGAAGGACAACCATCTCTGCAGCACTCCACCAATCAGGCCTTTATGGTAGAGTGGCCAGACGGAAGCCTCTGCTCAGTAAAAGGCACATGACAGCCCGCTTGGAGTTTGCCAGAAAGCACCGAAAGGACTCTCAGACCATGAGAAACAAGATTCTCTGGTCTGATGAAACCAAGATTGAACTCTTTGGCCTGAATGCCAAACGTCACGTCTGGAGGAAACCAGGTACCTCTCATCACCTTGCTAATACCATCCCTACAGTGAAGCATGGTGGTGGCAGCATCATGCTGTGGGGATGTTCTTCAGCGGCAGGAACGGGGAGACTAGTCAGGATCGAGGGACAGATGAATGGAGCAAAGTACAGAGAGATCCTTGATGAAAACCTGCTCCAGAGCACTCAGGGCCTCAGACTGGGCTGAAGGTTTACCTTTCAACACGACAACGACCCTAAGCACACAGCCAAGGCAACGAAGGAGTGGCTTCGGGACAAGTCTGTGAATGTCCTTGAATGGCCCAGCCAGAGCCCAGACTTGAACCCCATTGAACATCTCTGGAAAGACCTGAAAATAGCTGTGCAATGACGCTCCCCATCTAACCTTACAGAGCTCGAGATGATCTGCAGAGAAGAATGGGAGAAATACCCCAAATATAGGTGTGCCAAGCTTGTAGCTTCGTACCCAAGAAGACTTGAGGCTGTAATCGCTGCCAAGGGTGCCTCAACCAAGTACTGAGTAAAGGGTGTGAACACTTATGTACATGCAATATTTCAGTTTTTTATTTTTAATAAATTTGCAAAAATTTCTACAAAACCTTTTTCACTTTGTCATTATGGGGTATTGTATGTAGATTGATGAGAAAAAAAGGAATTTAATCCACTTTGGGATAAGGCTGTAACATAACAAAATGTGGGGAAAGTGAAGGGGTGTGAATACTTTCAGGATGCACTGTAAATGGTAAATTATGTGATTCAGTTATTAAAAAAAAAAAAACCTGTCATGCAGGACAAAGAATGTGAATTTGAATTTTCGGTCACTAATATCTTGGCAATTGAAAAGCTATTGTCTGAATTAAAATACGACAAACCCTGTGCTCATGACAATTCTAGACAGTATATTCTTAAAGCTGGAATTGTGGCTAGTCCTATATGTTATATTTTCAATTTGAGTTTTAATGAAGGAATTTTTCCTCAAGTATGGAAGGTCGCTAAGGTCACTCCTCTACCGAAAAATAGAAAAGAATAATTCACTGGACCAAACCGTAGGCCAATTAGTTTTTTATCTGTATTGAGTAAACTTAGGGAAACAATTGTATTTAAGCAAATTCAAAATTGCTTCGCTATTAAGGGCATCAATTCTGACTGTCAACATGCTTATAAAACTGGCTATTCAACATGCACAGCTCTTATAGGAATTGACAGATGATGACTGGCTAAAACAAATTGACAGTAAATTATTAGTTGGAACAGTGCTGTTGGATTTTAGCGCAGCTTTTGATATCATCGACCATGAACTGCTACTTATAAAACTAGCTGCTTATGGCTTCAAACTCTCAGCTATTGACTGAGTGAAAAGCTACCTATCCAACAGACAACAATAGGTCATGTTTAATGGAACTTAATCAAGTATTAAGACATTACAATGCGGCATTCCTCAAGGAAGTTGTCTTGAACCTCCATTATACGCAATATTTGTAAACAATATGCCACATATTTTTTAAAAATGCTCGCACTGTAATTTACACAGACGACACCACAATATATGCTTCCGCAAAGAATGCTACAGACCTGAGCAGTCTACTTCAAGATGAGTTAATGCAGATTTCTGAACGGGTCACTGAAAATAAGCTGAAACTGAATATATCCAAAACAAAATGTCTTATTTGCTCAAAGAAAGGAACACAGACTGTGTATTTCTTTGCAAGGTGCAGATATTGAACAAGTTAAGGAGGCCAGATTGCTGGGGGTTAGAATAGATGAAACACTGTCTTGGGCGACTCACATTAATAGTATTGTAACAAAAATGAGCAGAAGTATTTCAATCATTAGGAGTGCCTACTTTCTAACTAACACAACTACTAAGCAAGTTATACAATCCCTAGTCTTGTCACATCTTGACTACTGCCCAGCAATTGGTCAAATGCTTGTGTGTGTATGAAGAACTTGTGTGTGTGTGTGTGTGTGAAGAACAAAGAACTAAATAAAATCCAGCTTACCCAAAATAGAGCTGCGAGGCTCACTCTGCATTGCTCAAATAGAAATAGTGTTGAAAGAGTGCATAAAGAAGCATAAAGAATGGTCATGTATGAGAGTCAATGAGAGACCAGCTTGTAGCCTGATTCTATTCATGAAAACATTTATATGCTATGAAAACCTGCTTGCCTCTCCTGTCAGCTGTTGCTCACTAGTGATGGTCATCACTATGGCACTAGACATGCCTTGAGGATTCATTGCCCCCCCTCTCTCCCCAATTGTATCTGGCCAATTACCCCTCTCTTTTTTCTTTCTTTTTTTTTTTTTACGGTCCTGGTCGCTGCTCCACCCCCTTTGCCGATCCGAGGGGTGCCCCGACCAACCAGAGGAGCCGCTAGCGCGGCGACCAGGACAAATACTCACATCCGACTTCCCTCCCGCAGACACTGCCAATTGTGTCTGTAGGGACGCCCCACCAAGCCGGAGATCCCGTGTTGGTAGGCAACAGAATAGACCGCTACACTACCTGGACGCCCCTGAGGGGTCATTTCACTTTGCCTAAACCCAGAACTGATGCCTTGAAAAAGATTGTAATGTACAGGCAGTTACCTACTGGAACAGACTCCCGCAATATTTGGTTTCAATTACCAGCAGAGTTGGATTCAAGAAGAGGCTGAGAGAATATGTAATGCAGAGCGAGATTGTTTTAGATTAGGTCTAATCTTTACGTCTGTTGACTATATTCTGTTGTTATGAGTTATGTCTGCTTTATTTGAATTAATTAATGTTTTTTCTCATGTTACAGTAATTGTTTTTGTCTAACTGGGTATGATGGGTATATAGAATTTCGTGTAGTACTCAAAGCCTTTTGATAAGTTTAGTTTTGTGTGATGTTTCTGGTTATTGCGGTTATATGTTCTGTTTTTGCTTGTTGGCTTTTAAACTGTAACGGTTGTACTGTTTGACCCCAGGAAGAAGAGTCGCTGCTGAGGCAGTGAAATAAATAAATAAAAGTAGTCTGTAGCCCTCCACGGATTGGCAGCAATCGGCACGGCTCGGAAGAGTGGGATAACTGGCCGGATACAACTGGGGAGAAAAGGGGGGAAAATTCCAAACGAAAAAAAAAAAAGAAACACAACATTTCAAATGCACGGATATTTTGAATGCCGAGAGAAAACACAAATGTATAGAAGCAGAATTTACATTATGTGAAGGGAGATGAGCAGCGTGCAAGCTGAGGAATGTGGTCAAATAATGAAGAGGGAAGTTGTTTATTCAGTATCTGTGTGAGCATGCTTCTCAGTAGACTTGGTTGGCGGGCTCTCTTAACAAGTGGTGGGCAGGCTGTCCTCTTTTGTGAGCATATGAATTGCTATTTCATCCATTTTATCCGTCTCCAAGGATCCTCTTTTGGCAGACCCAAAAAATGCAAAACTAAATTAAGGTGCACGCTGAGCGTTCCACAGTCAGTTTTGGCGCCATCCTTGCACTTTTGTTCTCCTGACACCTCATTAAAATAGATTCTGCTCTGGTTTTATAGGATGTATTTTGCACACCACAGCCTTTGAGCCCGGTCTTTTGCATAAATCTACATAGCAACGTTATTCCTTTGTGTCCTTCTCATAATGCACACGTATGGCGTTGGCATTGTATGAGCACTCGAGTGTGTATGATCCCTTATTATTGCATAACCCTCTTGAGTGTTTGTGACTGTGTCTGCCTGTGAATCATCTGCCTTCGCTGTCTCAGGGCAGGGATGCACCTGTCGCGGGGGGAAAGCTGATTAAGGCCCGGTGCAGTAAAAGCCCCATCGTTGAGCTCCATCAATAATTGAATTGCACTGGAACCTTGCACCAGGTGGGGGTTGGCTGCCTATTCAGGATGGCTCCTTTTCTGTGGGGTCATTTTTGTACTGTGGCGCCATGTGTTTCATGGTAACCACAGCAGCCGTCTTGGCCAAACGGATTCATCGTTGGTTCAGTCATCTGTAACGGGTCATCTCAGGTTAGTGAAGATCAGACCCAGTGAAGAAGCTTGACGATTTCGCCGAATGGTGTAAACGGCACTGTTTTGCTGAAGGATGGCTGGTGTTCCACTTTGGATTTCGGCCTGAGGCTGTTTTATTTTTCCAGTTCTGAAGCTAAACCAAAAACTCTCTCTCAGCATGGTATCGCAACATCAGAGCAGCGTCAAATGAGTGTGTGTTGTACAAATGAAGGTTTACTCAAAGACCTGTCTCTCACTTACGGGATACTTATGGTCGCCAACGTCCACACTGACCTAGTAAAACATACTTAGCTTCTTATTTGACTGGCTTATTTGTCTCTTGAAGCATACAAGTGTGACATAAACAGGATTTGGCGTTTTAAGTTCCGTGGGTACCGCCAAAATCTTCTGCTATCGCTGAGTGCCAGTGGTTTGTTTTGGCTGGTCCACTGCAGTGTGGTCGTTACTGTATGTCAATGGAAAAGCTACAGAGTGGTTGCACTTTATGCAGTGTAACACACACACACACGCCACTCGCTTTAGCCTTAGGTAACCCAACATACCGGCAAGGGTTCCTCGTGTGTGTGTGTGTGTTTGTGTAGCGAGCTCTTGTCAAGGCAAAACTCCCTCAAAGTGGCGATGTCATCTCCAGTTCACGGTCTCTTTGTTAGGCTGGAGAGAACGTTAAAAGTCCCACAACAGGATTATCGAATTGTTCGCCTGTGAGGAGAAAAAAAAAAGTTACAAATCTTGCAAAAGTCCATTTTGAATTATCTATCGCCGCTAAGACGTGCAACAAAAAAGCCATTCCCATGAGGAGCGAGCCCTCCACCTCTCACTCGCTGGAGATTTCTCGCTCTGTCTCTGTCTCTCTTTCTCTCTCTCTCTCTCCTCACTAATGCTAATGAGTGTGTGGGTGGATGAGAGGCGTTTAATGGGCAGGCTGTGCTTATCCTGCCTATTCAGGGACAGAGAACCTCGACAGACTGTGGTTGAGCTGAGCTACGAGCTCCAGCGCTGTGCTGACACCCTCCAGCCAGTGAAAGAGAATTGTTTATCTTAAGAGATGTTTTTCTTCACATTCACTGACAGGGCTTGTTGGCTCCCAAAGATTTTTCTGACTGTCAGAAACTGGGACATGGGAGTTGCAAGAAATGTTTTATATAAGAAGTTTTGAGCTTATACAGGGCGGGCATCTGCTGTGGAAAAGTTGAGGGTGCGCGTGTGTTGCAATGATTGAAATATTCACTTCTCTCCATTGCTCTCCTCTTTTTTCCCTCTTTTGCCTTCTTTTTTGCTCTCGCTCGGTCTTATATACTGTGTGTGTGTGTGTGTGTGTGTGTGTGTGTGTGTGTGTGTGTGTGTGTGTGTGTGTGTGTGTGTGTGTGTGTGTGAAGAAGGCAGGAACTGATGGAGGCATAAAAAAGGAGCTTGGAGAAAAACTGCCTGAGAATATCCATCTTCAGAAACAACTCAACCGCTGCAAGACAGAACTGCAGAAGGCCCAGAATGAGTAAGGACGTGTGTGTGTGTGTGTGTGTGTGTGTGTGTGTGTGTGTGTGTGTGTGTGTGTGTGTGTGTGTGTGTCTGTGTCTGTGTCTGTGTCTGTGTGTCTGTGTGTGTGTGTGTTTGACAGCTACTGACAGATCATGTGATTGAAAGCTACTGACAGATCATGGTCCAAATGTGCTAAACCCCTCTCATCAAATGTTTCAAAAAGGTTGAAACAAATTTCAAGAACTATTTGAAAATATTGTCTCTACTTCTCTCTCAATAGTCATCTTGCATGTACAGTGCGTGGATGTGATGTAACAACTAAGCCCACTAAGCCTTCAGTTGCTGCCCTTGTTGCCTGAGTAATATCTCAGAGTCCAGCTTTGATATATCCATAACCTTTTTTCCATCCAGCCATCCATTAGCCAAACCGCTTGTGTTCCATAAATACGTTTTTAAGTATATATAAATATGTGTCTGTGTGTTTGTCTACATACGTGTGTGTGTGTGTGTGTGTGTGTGTGTGTGTGTGTGTGCGTGCATGCGTGCGTGCCATTGTAGACTGGCGGAGGTGCGGATGGCCAGGGAGGGCGCAGAGTCTCGTCTGCGTCAGCAGGAAGACCAGCTGGCTGAGCTTCAGGAAGAACTAAGGAGGGTGTCAGAAAACTCCCCTCACACAGACTCACTGCAGATGGTACTGACACTCTGGGGCATACATACACACACATCACCCATACACACACGCACACTACACCTATGCAATGCAACCAGATGGTCTTGCATTAGATGGAACTGGCAAACACACACAGACACACATACACACAGACACACATACACACACACACACACACACACACACGTATACTCTCTCTTAGGTTGAAACTGAAAAGATATGCACACATCATCCCTAACAAGACTCCCTGAAGGGCTGATAGCACTCATGCTTACACACAACACTGTAGATAATGTGGTAAGTAGATGAATAAATAAAAGATGGATAAGTATGTACATGCAAACAGCCATATAAATGTGTACATAAACACCTCAAATTCTGATTTCAAATAACTGTTTTCGTGATTAAATTCCCCAGTGTCTGTTTGCTCCTGAATCTCTCTCTCTCTCCGACCCTTTGTCTGACCCTCTCTATACCTCTCTCGCGCCGCAGGATGTGGTGACCCTGCAGGCGGATCTGGCTGAGGTGGCCATGTTGCGTCAGCGTCAGGAGGAGACATTGCACCAGCGGGAGCGGGAGCTGACGGCCCTGAAGGGGGTGCTGAAGGAAGAGGTGGAGTCCCACGACAGAGAGATTGAGGCTCTGAGGGAGCAGTACAGCCATGACATGGAGAACCTGAGGAGAACCATGGAGCAGGTCACAGAGGTACAACAAAATGGAGGGATGCAGTGTTGTTTGTTTATTTTTGTTTTGTTTGAAGGTTTAGCCTTCGTCTTGTTGCAGTTTTCATGGGTGAATCTCCCTATTCCCTGTGTGTCCTCCAATCTTTGCTATTTTTACTTCCTGCCTCTTTTGACTGGCTTATTCTTGAGTGTCAGTTGGCTGTCACCCAAGACACAACTGTTTCTACTTTGTATTGTGTAGTAAATGAACAATACATATGTACATACATTGGTAATATTTACAGAAAACGCTATCAAAGTAATGATCTGGATGTCCGGGTAGCGTAGCGGTCTATTCCGTTGCCTACCAACACTGGGATCACCAGTTCAAATCCCCGTGTTACCTCCGGCTTGGTTGAGCATCCCTACAGACACAATTGGCCATGTCTGCGGGTGGGAAGCCAGATGTGGGTATGTGTCCTGGTCACTGCACTAGACTAGCGCTGCCTCTGGTCGGTCGGGGCCCCTGTTCGGGGGGGAGGGGGAACTGGGGGGAATAGCATGATACTCCCACGCGCTACGTCCCCCTGGCAAAACTCCTCACTGTCAGGTGAAAAGAAGCAACTGGCGACTCCACATGTATCGGAGGCATGTGGTAGTCTGCAGCCCTCCTCGGATCGGCAGAGGGGGTGGAGCAGTGACGGGGATGGCTGGGAAGAGTGGGGTAATTGGCCAAGTGTAATTGGGCTGAAAAAGGGGGGGGGGTCCAAAAAAAAAACCCCAAAAAAACAAGTGGAGGCTGAGAAATCTGCTTCACGCTGGGTGTTTGATATTGTTTGAGAGTGTATTGTAAACTACACTGTTGCTGTAAAGAAAAAGACATGTTCAGAGTCATTCATGTTATTTTGATGACGATGCTGTTATTTGAAGTGACTAACTACTGAGGTTGTGCAAGCATAAATAGATAAATAAATATAGAAACATAAATAATCTATTATAAATAAATAGTAAATAAACATAGATAAGCCAGTGGAGGTTCATAACCTCTATATGACCGCACATCTTGCATTGCAACAGTTACAATGACCATAAAAATGAATTCGATAAAGAGTTTGCTGTGCCTGGAAATGTTGTATCAGTCTGGTAATACATCTTTAATACTGACGCAGTCCAAAAATATTTGACATTTGTTTTCAGATGGTAACTTTATCCAAATTCAGATGCCATGTTGATAAGTCTTGGTATGATTCTCTGCGTAAAAAAGTGAGATTGACGTTGGGAAACCGTCAGAGAGAGTGGCAAAATTTTCACTTGTGTTTTAGTGTTGTATTTCTCTGTTCTTCGTAACACATCCATCTTCCTGTTATGTATCAGTGTAGTACATATTTGATAACAGCAGTGTTGAAACATACAGCTTGAATATCACAAAGTGAGACAACACTGTAGAGTTTTATCTGCTGCACAGTCAAAAAAGCCAGCGATGTGCCAAAGGGTGAGAGAAATTAGAGCGCACACAATGGGCTGCAATGTGATTTTTTTTTTGTTTCTTTTTTTTTAAAGAAGTGTTGGTCTCTTTTGAGAAGTTGCAGTTCCTGCAGATTCTATTTTAGAACAACTGAAGGATGCGCGGAGGAGGTCGTGGGCAATATTTAGAAATAGTGACAGCAGTGTTGGGCAAAAGCTACATGAGCAGAGAAGTTAGCAGCCCTAGCCAGCTGAGTTGATGGATGAGATGATACCCAGAGCCTCCAACTTTTTTGAGGTTTACAGTGTTGTTTCTCTAGTCTCAAAAATGCCTTCCTGGGGTGTCCGGGTAGCGCGGCGGTCAATTCCATTGCCTACCAACACGAGGATCGCCGGTTCGAATCCCCGTGTTACCTCTGGCTTGGTCAGATGTCCCTACAGATACAATTGGTCATGTCTGTGGATGGGAAGCCGGATGTGGGTATGTGTGCTGGTCGCTGTACTAGCGCCTCCTCTGGTCGGTCGGGGTGCCCATTGGGGGGGGGGGGCTGGGGCTGGGGGGAATAGCGTGATCCTCCCACATGCTACATCCCCCTGGCAAAACTCCGCACTGTCAGCTGGCGACTCCACATATATTAGAGGAAGCATGTTTGTAGCCTTCCCCGGATCGGCAGAGGGGGTGGAACAGCGACCGGCACGGCTCGGAAGAGTGGGGTAGTTGGATGGGTACAACTGACCATTGGGGAGAAAAAGGGGGGGGGGGGGATCCAAAGAAAAAAGAAAAAAACATTGTTTTTGATGATGATTTCCAAATTTTACTCTGGCATTCGCAGTCTGTTGTCTGTTGCTGTAATTTGATTAAAATTCAAAGTTTGTTATTTAACAATATGGCTGTGTACCAGATACAATACATTAAAATTGCAATATTTTTCTGCAAATTTATTTGAACACAAGGCATATACCCACATTATTGTACTTATAAACATTCATGCACCCATACCTCAAACGTGTGTGTGTGTGCGTGTGTGTGTGTCTGTCTGTCAACCAGTCCCAAGAGCAGATAGAAGAGGAGAGGCAGAGGGTGAATTCGTCCATGCTGACCCTGGAAGGGGAGCTCGACAGCTGCAGGGAACAGGAAGACCAATGGAAGGTGCAGCTGGAGGCCATGACACAGGACCTCCAAAGCACCAAGGAAGAGTGAGTGTGTCTAGTTGCCAAAAGTTATCTACAACATTCCCCGCCACCTCACGTCCAATATGTCAAATGACTACACATCGTACGTTTATGACCATGTTTTCATGGTTACGGGGTGCGGTGCAGCTCAATGTCATGCAGTGTAGCGCACGACACAATAGGAGATGCTGATTAAAGTAAACCCCAAGACGAAACGACATGTTGTATCAACACAGATCACATGATTACACCCAAATATCAAATCATTCAATATTCTGGTTGGCGTAGTGCGCAGCCATCCACGTTTCATTCTGTAAAGTGATGTTGAGACTCTACATCGTAGTAACAGCAGTGTCCTTTATGGATGACTGAATAGTTTGACCTGTTAAGATTATGGTTCAGTACCATTATAATGAGAACTTGATTGGGGGATAATACGTTTTTAAGTGGAGTACAAAGGAAAACCAGCGACAAGGTTCTCTCAGTCTTATTTTAGGAGACTCTTTATTGTGTTGACCAGTGATCTCAAATACCTAATGCACACTGTGTGTACCAGGTGTTACCTGGCCGACATCAAGTAAATGTACTCGATGTGATCATTAAAGATGAAGTGGTTGCTTCCCCAAATTGTTTGCATTGAAATGCACATTTTGGGCGTCCGGGTAGCGTGGTGGTCTATTCCGTTGCCTACCAACACGGGGATCGCCAGATCGAATCCCTATGTTGACTGCGGCTTGGTCAGGTGTTCCTACAGACACAATTGGCCGTGTCTGCAGGTGAGACACCAGATGTGCGTATGTGTCCTGGTCGCTGCAGTAGTGCCTCCTCTGGTTGTTCGGGGGGAGGGGGGACTGGGGGGAATAGTGTGATCCTCCCATGCACTACGTCCCCCTGGCAAAACTCCTCACTGTCAGGTGAAAAGAAACGGCTGGTGACTCCACATGTATCGGAGGAGGCATGTAGTAGTCTGCAGCCTTCCCCGGATTGGCAGAGGGGGTGGAGCAGCGACTGGGATGGCTCAGGAGAATGGGGTAATTGGCCAAGTGCAATTGGGGGGGAAAGGGGGAAAAATCGTAAAAAAGAAAGAAATGCACATTTTTTCCTATAGTTTCAGAAGAACCTTTACCTCAGATTTAAAGCTTACTCTGTATGACCCATAGCTGTCATATTTCATTAATTTCTATTTTCCTTCTTTTTAATGCATGCACTCTTTATTTTTCACTTGACTTTTTATTGGGCAGGAACAAGAAGCACAGCGGCAGTCAAACGTGAGAGATGAGATTTAGCTTACTGTTTCTAGTTGGAATCAAACAGCTTATTGGTCTCGGCTCTGTACAAGAGACATACTAACATTGAATTCAGCTCACGCGCTCACATCTTTAGATGTATTTTGTCTCTAACGACAGCCTGTCTCTGATCATTTAATTGATTTCTAACTAACTAACTGTAATTACCAATGATAAACCCAATAATGAGAGATCTGAAGTTAAATTATCAATATTCATCTGGATTTATTTTGATTTTTTTTTTCTTGATCAGGTCATTATGATCAATGATTTTTGCATTCACACACAAATCAATTGTACTTTTAAATGATGGGATTTCTATTTTGATTTTCCAATCAACTTGATTGATTTTTGATAAAGAATATTAAGTTTAGAGTTAACCGATGCATCTGTTTGCCGTAATCAATTGTACAGAAAAATGCTTGCCCATAATCACAATCCTTGACAAATTCTGTACATTTTTTATCACGGATGTGATTAATGTGAAAAGTTTCGAGCACTTTTTTCACCCTTTAATTATGTGTATTTGATGCAGTAGTTTTAGAAGGTCTGTGTGTGTGTGTGTGTGTGTGTGTGTGTGTGTGTGTGTGTGTGTGCGTGCATGCACACATATTTACCAGTGTATGCATAATATGTTCTTGGAGTATGTGTGTATTTGAACCTGTTTGGGTGACTGTTTACCACTGTGTGTTGCTTATGGTCCATTTTCCTTGCTGTAGGCTCCTGAAATCTCGTTTGGAGAAAGAGGAATTTGAGGGAGAGCTGAAGGATCTGCAGGATTCACTGATGGCCATGAAGAAACAGCTGCCTGGCTTGGAGGATGAGCATTCGTATGCAGAGGTAATACACATATCGGTCACATGACATCGTGTAGCGATTCTGATCCCCATGTAGGCTGTGTAAATGGGCTTATCTTGTCATTTTGACATGGGTATACATTTTACACATTTCACTCTCCTTTAATAGCAGCCACTGTACACTTTTGTGGACTATTCATATTCCACTCCCCTTTTCTGTTTACGTTTCTTTTAGTGCACTCACACAGCTCTGGTTTTTCCAGTGGCTGAAGATTAGTTAATCTTTTTTAAATCACTCTCTCTCTCTCTCTCTCTCTCTCTCTCTCTCTCTCTCTCTCTCTCTCTCTCTCTCTCTCTCTCTCTCTCTCTCTCTCTCTCTCTCTCTCTCTCCCAAATGTGCACAAGTGCACGCAACCATGCACACACACTCACATTGTTATGCACCCTTGTGCATTCCTCGCCTCATACCCGTTATTCATCTTTGATCACTTATCCCAAGGACCTTCGGCGTTGCCATGACGATCTGAAGCGGGCTCGTGCAGATTTGGACAAACAAAGAGGCGAGTTTGACAGGAGGAGCGAGGAGCTTCAGGCCCTGAAGAGAGCAAGTGAGAAGCGGGAGGCTGAGCTCAGGTCGGAGATTGACAGGTTGAAGGACCAATCGCAGAGGGACAAGGCTGAACTGGAAAAGGCAAAGGAGGTGAAAGAAAATGTCTGAAATCTGAAACCAAGAAAATAGGAAATCATAAAATGGCAGTGAAAAGAACATGGGGTGCATTGGCTTGAGTGGCAAGATCAAATAAATTGAATAAACACTAAGCCGCAAAAAAAATCTAAACAGCAGAAACGTGTAAGGAAGCTGATATTTGATAATTATTTGTTTTGTATTAAATCATGTTTATTTCTTTTCCTCTTAAACTCAGTTGTTTTATGTTCCAGAGCGATACTTGTTGTTTGATATATACTGGAATAGGACATTGTTTGTTTGTGGCACAATCTTTCACACATTACTCAGAAAAAAGGAAGGAAAAAAAACAACATTGCAAATATCTTGAAACTGAAGATAACTAGGCAAATGCTAACTAACAAGTATTGCAATAAAGTATAAAAAAGTGACTGTGACTACACAGTCTCTATACAGCAGGAATGCTTTTCTGGCTTGTATCCTGATTTGTACAGTAATTTTTTTCGGTTGCATTGAAATATACCTTTTTTCCTTTAACTAATCTGCTTCCTGCTATCTACATCTCCCTGTCTGGCTGCAGTAGATGTAATGGGAGATATGAACAAGGGATTGTAGATTTTACCTGGATTCACCTGATCATTTTTGTATAAAGAGCAGGTGGTGCTAATATTTAACAGTGTGGGCCCACATTGTATTGTCAGGTGTGTGACAGAAGGATTTTCTCCCATCTCTCTCGCTCTCTCTCTCTCCCCCTCTTCCTCTTCATCAACTTTGCTCCCCTTTCTTCTTCTCTCTGTAGTCATTAGTTGAATCCTCAACAAGGACTCCAGTGGACCAGGGGACTAACCAGGAGCTTCAGGAAGCGAACGCACGCCTGAGAGAGAGGCTGTCTCGAATGGTACCACCTACGCACACACACACACACACACACACACACACACACACACACACACACACACACACACACACACACACACACACACACACACACACACACACTCGACAGAAAGGATACTGCAGTACAGTAAATATCTGGTAGGCTTTAAACACATGCTTACACATTTCCGAAGACGCATGGTACAAGGAAACCTCCCTCCCACTCAAAAACTCCTACACACATTTTCAGTCAAAATATGTAAAAGCCTTTGCGAAGGAAGATGAAAGAAAAAAAGAAAAACCGAAACACATGAGCTAACCAACGAAACAGCCGAGAAAGCATAAATTCAACGAAGACATACGATGACCTCCGTAACATCATGTGGCCAGCAAGGCGCTGTTGGGCTGTCTTGGCTCTGTCCGCTCATTACGTTGGATGTAAAATGGCTATGACTAATGAATTTAAGCAGAAACTGTGTGCTTTGATAGGTGGGTATTGTCATCCATATTGTGGCCACAATCTAGCCTTTTTTTCAAATGGATCCTACCAACAGGATAATGTGCCATTCGTAAAAAAAAAAAAAAAACACATCATCATCATCATCCTCAAATGTTCTTCTTTTGTAGTTCTCCCCATCCCTGGCGGTATATCAGTTTATATCTCCTGCTCACAGAAGAATGAAACGTGATGAAGAAGATTACTGCCAAGTCCTCTTCCATTGTTTACTGCTGTCCTTTTTGATGGAAAATGTCACATGAAATTGACATACCAGTGTAGCTGTCGCGCCCCCCCCCCCCACCACCCCCACCCTTTTTTCTCCTCAATTGTACCTGGCCAATCACCCCGCTCTCTGAGCTGTCCCAGTTGTTGCTCCACCCTCTCTGCCGATCCGGGGAGGGCTGCAGACTACCACGTCTCCTCTGATACATGTGGAGTCACCAGCCGCTTCTTTTCACCTGACAGTGAGGAGTTTCACCAGGGGGATTTAGTGCGTGGGAGGATCATGCTATTCCCCCCAGTTCCCCCTCCCCCCCGAACAGGCACCCCAGCCGACCAGAGGAGGTGCTAGTGCAGTGACCAGACACATACCCACATCCGGCTTCCCACCTGCAGACACGGCCAATTGCGTCTGTAGGGATGCCCAACCAAGCCGGAGGTAACACAGGGATTTGAACCAGCATTCCCCGTGTTGGTAGGCAACGGAATAGACCACTATGCTACCTGGATACCCTGTAGCTGTCATTTTTTTAATGACACATGCCCGAACCTTCGTGGTTCTTGAAATACAATGGAAACAGAAACAGGAGCTAATCTCAGAACTTGGAGGAAGTTCTGAAAAGTTTCAGATGTTTTTGTTTATTTACTCTTTTTCAGGAAATCCACTTGAGATTCAACATCTCTTTTGGAGGGAAGGGCCTGGCCAAGACAGTAGTGTACAAAAATATTACAAACTAGAAGAGTGTACTCGGTAAGAGTGCAGAGCCCCACCAGGTGTATCTCCTCTTCTGCGGTGCCACGTGCTACATCCTCCTGGCAAAACTCCTCACTGTCAGGTGAAAAGAAGTGGCTGGTGACTCCACATGTGTCGAAGGAGGCATGCGGTAATCTGCAGCCCTCCCCGGATCGGCAGAGGGGGTGGAGCAGCGACCGGGATGGCTCGGAAGAGTGGGATAATTGGCCGGATACAATTGGGGAGAAAAAAGGGGGGGGGGACCCCTTAAATCTCAGGCAGTGGGGTAAGAATCTTTCGTCTTTTTGCAGACAGTTCCAAGTAGTAGGTGCCAACATCGTATCAGATTCCTCACCCAACTGTCTGTGGGCCTTGGGGATAATCAAATGGAAAAAAATCCTTGGATCTCAGGCTATGAATACCTTGTATTTTCTCTTTGATATGACAGCATAGATATAAGACAGTTTACTAAGAATTGCATTGTAAATAAAGATGTACCAGTGACTTAGCCTGGGCATAGACAAGGATTGCTGTGGTAGTCTGCAGCCCTTCCCGGATCGGCAGAGGGGGTGGAGCAGCGACCCGCATGGCTCGGAAGAGTGGGGTAATTGGCCAAGTACAATTGGGGAGAAAAATGGGGGAAATAATCTAATTAAAAAAAAAGGATTGCCAGTTTAGACTTTTTTATAACATGCAGTGGTGAGTGCGGGCTTTTGTAATGAATCTCAGGGCACTGTGGTACGCACAATCCAGAAAATGGAGACAGTATGCCGTTGCATTCCTATAGAGGAGATCACCATAATCGAGGAAAGTTATAAACCTATCAGCCACTAGATGTGAAAACTTCCAGGTTACACATTTGTCGAAAAGGGACAAATGTGTAGCCAAAAATTGGCAGTATCTATATAATACCATCGATTCAGGAAAGGACAAGAGCATCGTGGAACTTTTCCTGCACCTTTTTAAATGTATACCTCAAAAAATTCAGGTTGTTCTGCAGTACAAAGACGGTCCCACCTGGTGTATACTGAGGACCTGGTGACAACAATAGACACAGATCAGTTGGAGACCTCTGTAATGGGTGTCTCTTGGTTCCCCAGACGAGGCTTCACTCCAGCATGCCCCTGAGCTCCGGGACAGAGAAGGCCATTGAGGCGCTGGAGGACGAGAACCGCTCCCTGAAGTCTCAGCTGGAAGAGGCCAAGAGAGGAGTTGCCCGTCTGAGTAAGGAGAGAGACGAGCTGAACCGTCGGCTGGAGGAGAGAGATGTGGAGAGAGAGGCGTTGCGGAGAGGCAAGAGCGACCTGGAGGAACAGAAGAGGCTGCTGGACCGTGCCCTGGAGAAGATTAACAAGGAGGTGTGCATACCTGTGTGTGTGTGTGTGTGTGTGTGTGTGTGTGTGTGTGTGTGTGTGTGTGTGTGTGTGTGTGTGTGTGTGTGTGTGTGTGTGTGTGTGTCATTCATAGCCTCTTCAGCTCTTACTTTGTCTGCTTACTCCCTCTATCTATTTCTCTCTCCATGTCTCCCATTTCCCATTCTTCCCCCTTCTCTCTCTTGTGTGGAAATAATCCTCTGTTTTCTATATAGTTGAAAGCTTTGTTTATCTCTTTGACTGTTTTTCTTTTGAAGTCAGATTGGATGAGGCAACAGTGTTATCAAACAACAGTATCTAAATATATCCAAGGATATTTCAAAAATACATATAACTGTGGACACCCCCCCCCCAACTTCTCTGTCCCCACAGATGGAGTTGATGATGGGCGATTCCCATCAGTCGGTGGCAGCCCTGCAGACGCAACTGGACGAGTACAGGGAGCGCTCCAGAAAGGATCTGCTGGACGCTCAGCGCAACAACAAGGACAGACTGGCCGAGCTCCAGAGGGCACAGGGCAACCTCAAGGCACAGCAGGAAGAGGTGAGGAAGACGAGGCTCAACGATAGAAGATGTAAGGTTAAGAGAGGAATGGGAATTATGGAAAACAAGATATGTCAGGTGTAGTGGATTTTGCCATCAGCGAAGAGTACCATTTTCATGCTTTCATAGCACTTAAGTAACATCTGTGTTTCACCAGCTTTTTTTTTATGTCATCAAATAGCGTCATATAAAAAATTCATTCATAATTGCCTCTTGGAGTGATGTCACACGGGGAGTAGTTTACCTAGATTTTGCATAAAGCCGCCTATGTTAGCAGCAAGGTGGCCTCTGATTGAGAGAACATTGTGTCTGTCAGGGAAGGGGGCGGGCCAGCAATATTGCCAGCCAATCGGAGTAGCAGCCATGAATAATGTTAATATTCATGACCTCACCCTGCTCCAGTAGAAATGCCTTTCTTTGGAGATAGGTGTTGAGCACTTGAAAAAACAAACAAAAACCATGACTTTTGCTCAAACCAAATAACCTTTGGTAAAAAAAAAATGTCACAGATTGGTTTCATAGATACACTGAAGTTATATCAATTTGTCAAAAAATAGGACCCCACCTTTAAAGAGACGCTTTTGACAGGTTCTGCTGATATTGGATGGACAGATGACCAGATGAATGTCTCTTTCAGGCACAGGCCACCAAATAAAACTTGCTCTACTACAAGGAAGAATGAGTCCTTTTCAGGCCTCTGTTGTGTCTGACTGTCCTTGTCAATGTCCAGCTCTAAATGTCCACACTTTAAGGCCCCCGTTTCTCTGCAAACACTGAAATAGGTTAGCTATTTTTTACCTAGCTGTTTGCAACTGCAGTTAGCTGCCCCACCGCCACACTGCTATGGGTAGTTTTAGGATGGAAAGATGGTGATATATCCCTCTCTATGTGTCTCTGGGGGAGAAAAAAAAGAGTTTTAAGTTAGAAAGTAGAAGAGTTTGCTGGCAGAGGCCCTCATTCTTAATTTATAACACAGACAGAAATCTTTTTGGTGTCGTGTTGGGTTACTGTGCTTCAAAAAAACTATTTTCCTGGATATGTGATGACAGTGGAAATGTGTTCAAAGCATTCGCAAACAATTTTTGAGGCATTTTTGGTTTGTCGAAAGTATACAATGCAGCTTGAAGGAGTGCAAAATAGGCAGGTTTACTGAAGCAAAGAGAATTGGGGGGGGTGAAGGGAAGAAAACAGGAAGTCTCTTTGTTGGTAAGATTTAAATCATGAGGTAGTATGAATGGATTCCACTCGATGTGTGCAGTCTGGATGTATGTGAATGTGGTTTCTGAAAATGGACTGTCAATGAGGTGGTTTGACAGTTAAGATGACTGATTTTTGGGGGGGGGGTTCCTCATTTAGTCAAGATAGAATATTGCCATGACTTTCTTATTTCCTCATTTTTAGCATTGTCAGCCATCTCCCCATTTAGCCTAATTTATGTTTGATGTTATGAAATTGTAGCAGTTTGTCACTGAAAAACAAGTACGGGACAAAGTATAAATAAAGGTTCTCCTGATTTCCACAAGTGAGAGATGTTCTCAGATCAACATTTGCCAAGATGTTGCCGGGCTGTCATATAATTCATGTAGTTGGACTTGAGTTGAAAATAGATTAGGATGAGGGTTAGTGTCAGGGTTAGCCCAAGGTCAACATATAAAATGTTGATCTGAGAACATCTCTCACTTGTAGAATTCAGGACATGTATGAATAAAGACTGGAAATAATAAAATGACCAAACAGCCATGTAGTAGGGAAATGTGCCACCGACATCCTTTTTTTTAAAAATAAGTCAAGTGCCGTCTCCTGCTCCTCGTTGTCAGGTGTCTCGGCTGAAAAAGGAGCTGCTGGTGTGTGGTGAGGAAAGAGACAGCGCTCAGTTGGAGAGAGACCTGCTCAGCAGCCGCCTCAAACGCCTGGAGAGCGAACTGGAAACGGAGAAGAGCAGCCACACCGACCGCGCCAGGGAGATCAGGGGCCTGGAGGTGAGGGGTCATGTGGTCAAAGAGGTCAAAGAGGTCAAAGGCCAAGTGTTGGATGGTTTAAAAATGGTAGGGGTAAATTAGGAATATGGCGATGTCTCAGCAAAAGCAGTTCAAAGGTCACGTTGGCCAGCTGAGGGGACCCTTATATATGAGGATTCAATGAGCTTCAAGAGGGAGGGATTTATGTAATTACCCCTGGGGACCTTTTCCATGGTGAGGTAATGTAAACTAATGAAACTGACTAACAAAGGCAGTGTTCATCTCTTTGTGTGTGTATGTGTGTGTGTGTGTGTGTGTGTGTGTGATTCAGGATAAGATTAAGGCACTGGAGATAGAGCTGGATGAGGAGAGGAGCGGTGTGGAGCTTCTGAATGACCGCATCACACGAAGCAGAGAACAGGTACCGAGAATACATTGCTCAAACAAGCAATAAATACCTCAATACACACACACACACACACACACACTCACACATAACCATACACACACACACACACACACTCAAACAAGCAATAAATACCTCAATACACACACTCACACATAACCCCCCCACACACACACTCAAACAAGCAATAAATACCTCAATGTACAGTGGATAACAGGCTTCAGAACAGCCCTGTGGCTTATTTAAACTTCCTCCCCCATATCACTCCCTCTCTCTGTCTCTTCCTCTTTTCTCAGATCGATCAGCTTCGTTCAGACCTGATGCAGGAACGTTCTGCAAGACATGACCTGGAGATGGATAAGAGTGCACTAGAGAGACAGGTACGATGGTGCCAGTGAAGTAATCACACACACACACACACACACACACACACACACACACACGCACTCGCAGATCTGTACTTGTGGGGCTCCCTTATTGACTACATTCATTTCCTAGCCCTTAACCACGCAAACTACATGCCTAACCCTAACCCTTACCCTAACCTTAACCTAACCCTAATCCTAACCTTAACCCTAAAACCAAATCGTAACCCTAAAATAGACCCTTTTACTTGTGGGGCCCCATAAAATGGCCCCACAAGGTAGGTGGTTTCTGGTTTTTCTATCCTAATGGGGACCAAATGTCCCCATTAGGATAGAAAAACATGGTACACACACACACACACACACATGCACACACACAGTCTACTACAGTACAGTCACAGTCTATCATTTTAATAAAAATGCTAATATTCTGCATGCAATGTTAAAAAGCCTTTTCAAACCTAAACATGCCGTTCCTTATCGGGTGGAAGCACAAACATGTCTTCTCTCTAAATTCAGTGGTTTGTTTACGTAACCAAATATGTCTCCTTCCAGGTGAAGGAGTTGAAATCCCGTGTGGCAGACATGGAGGGGCAGACCCGACCGACAGCTGGTATCACCCTGCTGGAAAACAAAGTGCAGGAGCTGGAGGAAAGGCTACGCAGTGAAGAGAGGTAAAGTTCAACACACACACACACACACACACACACACACACACACACACACACACACACACACACACACACACACACACACAAAATATGCCAAAAGATGACACACACTGGTGAAAAAGTGGTAAAATAATGAAAATATAACCATTCTGTTTTTTCGTCCTGTCAGTGTAAATCTCATATCTCTGTTTGTCCATCTATTTGTCTACCTAATCGGATTATTTGTTCAACATAACTTCAAGGAGTGTATTTTGTTAAAAAGGCTGTAAGTATTTCATTTTTAAAATCTAATGGGAATTCTCACTCATACCTGCCCAGAGAGAAGGCCAGCATCCAGGCCTCTCAGAGACGGATGGAGAGGAAGCTTAAGGAACTAAATGCCACTCTGGACCAGGAGAGAAACCAACATGCTGAGCAAAGAGACCAGGTACTGATCAGACCTCAGTCAAATAGTATTTGCATACTATTTCCCTGCGTTTGTTTAACATTATATTCAGTACCAATGAATAAAGTGTAATTCCTGAGAACAGTTCAGATGAAATGGCTGCATTTCATAGTATTTTTCTAGTTTTGCAAGTCAAAGGTCTTACACTGAAATGGCTGCACCACGTTATTTTGTTGGGTGGCCTCAGATGGTGTCATGTTTCCATCGACTTGTGAATTACAAGCAAACTTTTTTTTGCAAAAAAATAAAGTGGGAATTGGGTGCTTTTCCATCAAATCTGTGGCCATGCTTTGGACCAGTTCAGATTAAGAAACAGCTGATTATAGGATTGCACTCTATTTCCAGTTCTTTTTTTTTTTGTTTTACAAATGTGTTTCCACTGTCCATTTAGCACATAAACTCTATCAACAAAAGCAAAAACCACCGCCAGCAAGTGTAAAACTTTTTTGCAATACTGAGGAAGTTTTATGAAATTTTACCATTTCTGTCCAGCTTTTCCAGTGTAATACTTCATAATGTGCATTAAAATGCTTTGATGGAAACATGCCTATCTAGAAGTTTTCAGTCACAGTGGAGTGTTTTACTTCATTTGCCAACATTTTTCTGTGCTGATCCAAATGTGTTGGCTCAGTATTTTTGAAATATTTCCAAAAACCCTACCCATGAGGAAGTACATGCAGGGTAAATTAAGCAACAGGACTCAACAATTGGCACATTTATGTCATGCACAGGATAAAATGCCATTTTGGAATCATACTAATCTTAGCTGTGCTCCACCTCTGACCCATCCCCAGAACCCTCCCTGACCTCACGTCCCCTATCCACTTTCTGCCGTCCTAACCTAGCTTAACGATGAGCAGGCATACACTTTGTGGCTGCCCCCTATTAAACCTCTACGTGCCCCTTGAACCACCTGTCTTGACTTGTTGCCTCCTCCTCTTCTTAACTCCCTCAACTCCCCCGTCTTTCTCCTGTAATGGCCCCCTCCATTCCCCTCTAACCCGCCCCTCCACCTCTCCCTCTGTCCCCAGCTGTCTCTGCGTGTGAAGGCCTTGAAGCGGCAGGTGGACGAGAGCGAGGGAGAGGTGGAGCGACTGGAAGGCGTCCGCCGGAAGGTTCTCCGGGACCTGGAGGAGCAACAGGAGCTCCAGGAGGCCCTGCAGGCCAAGGTCTCAGCGCTGGAGGCCGAGCTTAAGTAAGACTTGACACCGAGTCGATCACAGAGAATTTCAGCTGCTGTGTCGCAAAAGGAGTTATTAGGAATATTTATTTTTTATGTACGCTTTGCACCAAATCAACCACAATATTGGGGTAGCCAGGAGCTGCTACAATAATGATGATGATAATGATGACAATGATAGAAATAATATTAACGATAATAATAATAGCATATGATAATACTTTGTTTTTATGCCACTGTTCATATATGAAATACAGTTGAGTGCTTTACATTAGAAAAAGGCAAATTAAAATGAATCACACGCAGAAAAAATTACAATAAGTTTGAAAGTGCTTCAGAATCAACAGAATGGGAGTTAAGAAAGACAATTTAAGAGCATATAAGATGTTAAAAGTAAAATATTGCAATAAAGAGATAAATGTGAGAAATAATACTATTTGTAAAATAGTTATCAAGTAAAAGGTGGTGCAAAAGAGACGTTACAAGGCATTTTTCATTAAAATCTATGTTAAAAGATTTTTTTAAAACCTTTGTTCGAAGATGCCCACTGAGCTTTCCTCTATGACATCGAAAAGGGGTAGTTTCAGTGTCTTGCTCCAGGAAACGCGAGCAATGTTAGAAATTATAGCCCTTGCAGAGTTTCTAGCATCTCATTTCAACATCTTGTTCCTTACAACGTACTACAGACATGCAAACTTTGAGTGCATATACAGTCACACCCAAACACATAATTGACAGTTGCCCTATCTAGTGCCACAAACCTAATTTCCACCAGGTGGCACCATATAATCACAAGGCTCATTGCTATTCACATGCCCTAACAGGATGAAGGTAACCATGTGCCATCACTGCACCAGGTGATTAGTCTGTCTTATTTCTTTGTTTTTGTTTTTGTTTCTTCTCTATGTTTTTGGTGGTGTCGTTTTGGAAATTTTGGATATGCGTTTTTATCTTTTGTGTTACGCTGGGTGAAATGAAATTTCATTTCGTTTATATATGCAAGTATGTGATAGAAATGACAGTAAATTGTTCCTGATTTTAGGGTGCCTAAATAAGGAAAATCACCTGGTGTAGTGATGGTCTGAAGGAACACTTGCATACTCTAGGCACTTCATGGCACATGGTTGCCTGTCTGTCCTAGGCACCTCGCTAGACGCTGCATTGAAATGGATCGGGTTAAAGAATGACACGAAGAGGTTTCCGATACGAACAGAAATACCCACAGTAGGCGTCCAGGTGGCGTGACGGTCTATTCCGTTACCTACCAGCACGGGGATCGCCGGTTTGAAACCCCGTGTGTTATGTCCGGCTTGGTCAGGCATCCCTACAGACACAAATGGCCGTGTCTGCGGGTGGGAAGTCAGATGTGGGTATGTGTCCTGGTCGCTGCACTAGCACCTCCTCTGGTTGGTTGGGGCACCTGTTTGGGGGGGAGGGGGAACTGGGGGGAATAGCGTGATCCTCCCATGCGCTACGTCCCCCTGGCGAAACTCCTCACTGTCAGGTGAAAAGAGGTGGCTGGTGACTCCACATGTATCGGAGGAGGCATGTGGTAGTCTGCAGCCCTCCCCGGATCGGCAGAGGGGTGGAGCGGCGACCGGGATAACTCGGAAGAGTGGGGTAATTGGCCAAGTACAGTTGGGAGAAATTAAGAAAAAGAAAACCCACAGTATCTGTTCTTCCCTTTGTGTTTGACTCCCTCAGGCGAAAGGTGCAGCAGACGCGTCGTCCGGCTCTGGGCTCCTCCAACTTCAGCTCTGAGGAGGACGACGGCCTCTTTGACACCGGCAGCATCTCCGACATCCTCAATGAGAGCCATCTACAGACCACCAACTGCTAGGGATGGGGGGGGGGGGATAACTAGAGCACTAGGTGAATAGTGGGATATGAGGGGAAAGGGCGAGCTTAGACTGGAAAAAGAAAGCATGTTCAATGTTTTGGGCACAAAAACACGATTTTTTTTTTTAAGCTAGATAGTCAGAGACTGGTGCCCATGGACTTGAAGAAACAAAGTCTTATGAGGGACTAAGTTGCCAAGCACTGCAAAATTAGAACAATAGCTGTAGTGTAATATAGCTCCAAAAGAAACAGAATAACGTCAGAAAAATTAGATTACCTTCTGATACCTCGTGCTGTGATTGCTCCACTGTTTACTTTCATTTCCTGTCTGTCTGAAAATACGAATTAACTTCTTCCCTCAGTTACATTGAGGAGGATTATTAAAAAGTACACTGGGAAATACAGGTTAATCACTGTGCTTCAACTTGACTCACACTCCCAACAAGGATTTTTACTCTACGTCATTAAAGAAACCGTGGGTGGGACTTTGAAACGTCATTTCTCTTTCGGCGCCGTGTGAAAGTCGAGAATTTTACCACTTTTTGTTTCCCGGCATTGCACAATTTGCCCATTTAGATTGCTCTTGAAACACAAATAATACTTGCATACGTTTTGATATTTTGCTCTTGGCTCCAACGTGTTGTTTCTCCCGAGGTAGGTATTGGCTGGGGCATGATAAGTTGCATACATTGTCAGCAGTTCTGTGTTAACTGTGTGATTCGAGACATGTTCATATGCTGCCTCCCGTTTCTACTGGACTGTGACAACTTCTTAAAACTGAGCTTGTATCTTGACACTGTTAGACACGTGCACACAAGACAATCAGATAGACTGTGGCACCGCTTATCCTCACAGGTGAAAATGCTCCGAAGTTTTCCTACTTCAGCAATTTGTATTTTTTGGAGGTCTTTGTGTTTGTATTAGAGCATGTTGTCACTTGGATGCCTTTTAAAGAAGCTGTTTCGTTTCCAGTCGGTGTTCTTGTGATGGCTGACAGATCTTCATACGCTGCTGTAATGATTTCATTAGTGTTTCACGTGCTTGTCTCTGCTTGAATTCAGCTTGGCTGTACATTCCTACTGAAGGAGTCATTTATTCAGAGGGACTCTCGTACGTTTTCTCCCCACGTTTCACCTGCCTTTTGCCATTGTTGAATGATAATCCTTAAATTATATTTTAACTATATTATTACCTTTTTTGACATGCCACTTTGAAAATGTATTTTTGAGCAACTTTAAGAAAATATGTTTGAGCATACAAAAAAAATAAAGATGTTTAACAATTTGCTATTAAAATTTGATATGTGGTGCAAAGCTTTGTAAGCGTTCCCTCTAAAATTTCAATGCAGATATTTCAAATAAACTTTTGACACTGTGTATAATCGTAGAGGCCTTAGTTTAAAAAATATATATGTATATATCAACACGGATACAGGAGAAAAGATTTTAATGCATTGCAGTACAGGCCTGTTTCGTGCGTCTCGCACTCATTAGCAGCTGATGAGTGCGAGACGCACGAAACAGGCCTGTACTGCTATGCATCAAAATCTTTTTTCCTGTATCTGTGTTGATATTCCACTCCTCATTAGTCAAGCACTCAACACCATTGACGGTTTCGGGAAAAAAACACTTTTATATATACAGTGCATCCGGAAAGTATTCACACCCCTTCACTTTCCCCACATTTTGTTATGTTACAGCCTTATTCCAAAATGGATTAAATTCCTTTTTTTCCTCATCAATCTATACACAATACCCCATAATCACGAAGCAAAAGAGATTTTGTAGAAATTTTTGCAAATTTATTAAAAATGAAAAACTGAAATATTGCATGTACATAAGTATTCACACCCTTTACTCAGTACTTGGTTGAGGCACCCTTGGCAGCGATTACAGCCTCAAGTCTTCTTGGGTATGAAGCTACAAGCTTGGCACACCTATATTTGGGGTATTTCTCCCATTCTTCTCTGCAGATCCTCTCGAGCTCTGTAAGGTTAGATGGGGAGCGTCATTGCACAGCTATTTTCAGGTCTTTCCAGAAATGTTCAGTGGGGTTCAAGTCTGGGCTCTGGCTGGGCCACTCAAGGACATTCACAGACTTGTCCCGAAGCCACTCCTTCGTTGTCTTGGCTGTGTGCTTAGGGTCGTTGTCGTGTTGAAAGATAAACCTTCGCCCCAGTCTGAGGTCCTGAACGCTCTGGAGCAGGTTTTCATCAAAGATCTCTCTGTACTTTGCTCCATTCATCTTTCCCTCGATCCTGACTAGTCTCCCCGTTCCTGCCGCTGAAGAACATCCCCACAGCATGATGCTGCCACCACCATGCTTCACTGTAGGGATGGTATTAGCAAGGTGATGAGAGGTGCCTGGTTTCCTCCAGTCATGACGTTTGGCATTCAGGCCAAAGAGTTCAATCTTGGTTTCATCAGACCAGAGAATCTTGTTTCTCATGGTCTGAGAGTCCTTTCGGTGCTTTCTGGCAAACTCCAAGCGGGCTGTCATGTGCCTTTTACTGAGCAGAGGCTTCCGTCTGGCCACTCTACCATAAAGGCCTGATTGGTGGAGTGCTGCAGAGATGGTTGTCCTTCTGGAAGGTTCTCCCATCTCCACAGAGGAACACTGGAGCTCTGTCAGAGTGACCATCGGGTTCTTGGTCACCTCCCTGACCAAGGCCCTTCTCCCCCGATTGCTCAGTTTGGCTGGGCGGCCAGCTCTAGGAAGAGTCCTGGTGGATCCAAACTTCTTCCGTTTACGAATGATGGAGACCACTGTGCTCTTCGGGACCTTCAAAGCTGTAGAAATGTTTTTGTACCCTTGCCCAGATCTGTGCCTCGATACAATCCTGTCTCGGAGGTCCACAGACAATTCCTTTGACTTCATGGCTTGGTTTCTGCTCTGACATGCACTGTCAACAGTGGGACCTTATATAGACAGGTGTGTGCCTTTCCAAATCATGTCCAATCAGTTGAATTTACTACAGGTTGACTCCAATCAAGATGTAGAAACATCTCAAGGATGATCAGTGGAAACAGGATGAACCTGAGCTCAATTTTGAGTGTCATAGCAAAGGGTTTCAATACTTATGTACATGCAATATTTCAGTTTTTGATTATTAATAAATTTGCGAAAATTTCTACAAACCTTTTTCACTTTGGTCATTATGGGGTATTGTGTGTAGCTTGATGAGAAAAAAAAGGAGTTTAATCCATTTTGGAATAAGGCTGTAACATAACAAAATGTGGGGAAAGTGAGGGGGTGTGAATACTTTCCGGATGCACTGTATATATATATATATACATACATATATATACATATATATATATACACTCACTGGCCACTTTATTAGGTACACCTTGCTAGTACCGGGTTGGACCCCCTTTTGCCTTCAGAATTGCCTTAATCCTTCGTGGCATAGATTCAACAAGGTACTGGAAACATTCCTCAGAGAGTTTGGTCCATATTGACATGATGGCATCACGCAGTTGCTGCAGATTTGTCGGCTGCACATCCATGATGCGAATCTCCCGGTCCACCACATCCCAAAGGTGCTCTATTGGATTGAGATCTGGTGACTGTGGAGGCCATTTGAGTACAGTGAACTCATTGTCATGTTCAAGAAACCAGTTTGAGATGATTCGAGCTTTAAGACATGGCGCGTTATCCTGCTGGAAGTAGCCATCGGAAGATGGGAACACTGTGGTCATAAAGGGATGGACATGGTCAGCAACAATACTCGGGTAGGCTGTGGCGTTGACACGATGCTCAATTGGTACTAAGGGGCCCAAAGTGTGCCAAGAAAATATCCCCCACACCATTACACCACCACCACCAGCCTGAGCAGTTGATACAAGGCAGGATGGATCCATGCTTTCATGTTGTTGATGCCAAATTCTGACCCTACCATCCGAATGTCGCAGCAGAAATCGAGACTCATCAGACCAGGCAACGTTTTTCCAATCTTCTATTGTCCAATTTTGGTGAGCCTGTGCGAATTGTAGCCTCAGTTTCCTGTTCTTAGCTGACAGGAGTGGCACCCGGTGTGGTCTTCTGCTGCTGTAGCCCATCTGCCTCAAGGTTCGATGTGTTGTGCGTTCAGGGATGCTCTTCTGCATACCTCGGTTGTAATGAGTGGTTATTTGAGTTACTGTTGCCTTTCTATCAGCTCGAACCAGTCTGGCACTTCTCCTCTGACCTCTGGCATCAACAAGGC
The DNA here is from genome assembly GCF_029633865.1 of Lampris incognitus. Lineage (NCBI taxonomy): Eukaryota > Metazoa > Chordata > Actinopteri > Lampriformes > Lampridae > Lampris > Lampris incognitus. The sequence continues at coordinate 29,282,967 of NC_079228.1, forward strand.
ATTTTCGCCCACAGAACTGCCGCTCACTGGATATTTTCTCTTTTTTGGACCATTCTCTGTAAACCCTAGAGATGGTTGTGCGTGAAAATCCCAGTAGATCAGCAGTTTCTGAAATACTCAGACCAGCCCGTCTGGCACCAACAACCATGCCACGTTCAAAGTCACTTAAATCACCTTTCTTCCCCATTCTGATGCTCGGTTTGAACTGCAGCAGATCGTCTTGACCATGTCTACATGCCTAAATGCATTGAGTTGCTGCAATGTGATTGGCTGATTAGAAATTTGCGTTAACGACCAGTTGGACGGGTGTGCCTAATGAAGTGGCCGGTGAGTGTATATATATGCATTCACTTAGTAGCAGGTTGAACACTTATTGTTTCCCCCAGGCCACAGCAGTGCAACATAAAGACAAAAACACATGTCCAAAAACTACGAGAACACATATATCTAAACTAAGCACACATACATCCAAACTAAAAAAAGAAAAAAAATCACTATCCAATAGAACGAACACCAGCTAGGATGACTCTTGGAACTGCCGGTCTGCATGGGCTAGCAGTTAGCTTAGCCTGCCCCGCTTCCTGTCAGACCGCCCTCAGTGTTTCCTCTTCAGGTGCAGTTCCAGGCAGGGCCATGGTCCCTGAGCCCACCGGACGCAGCAGACCAGGCTCCCCAATCCAATCCAACGCCAGCTTTCCCAGCCAGACACCCTCGACACACCTCCACACGATGACATCAAAAACACAGTCAATGCTAGGTGAGGCTGCCGCCAGACTGCCCTCGGTGTTATCGAACTGCCGGTCTGCATGGGCTAGCAGTTAGCTTAGCCTGCCCTACTTCCACATCCTATCAGACTGCCCTCAGTGTTTCATGTTCAAGCGCAGCTCTGGGCAGGGCCATGGTCCCTGGGCCCACAAGACGCAGCAGACCAAGCTCTCCCAGCCAATCCAGAGCCAGCTCTCCCAGCCATCAAACGAAGAAGTGTACACTGAAAGGCATAACCAAGTGGCTGGGATAGCATACAGGAAAATCTACTGAATACAGACTGGAAGTCCCCAAGTCCAAATGGGAGACACTGCCAAAGGTGGTTGAAAATGGCAAAGCTAAGATCCTGTGTGATTTCAAGTTCCAGACTGACAAGCAGGTGCTGGCTAACCAACCAGACATTGTGGTGGTCGACAAGGAACAGAAGACAGCAGTAGTGATCGATGTATCAATCCCGAACGATGGCAACATCAAGAAGAAAGCATGAGAAGCTAGAGAAATACCAAGGGCTGAAGGAAGAACTAGATCAGATGTGGATGGGGAAATCCACAGTAGTCCCAGTGGTAGTAGGAGTGCTACGGGCTGTGACCCCCAAACTGGGAGAGTGGCTCCTGCAGATTCCAGGAACAACAACTGAGGTCTCTGCCCAGAAGAGTGCAGTCCTAGGAACAGCTAAGATACTGTGCAGAACCCTCAAACTCCCAGGCCTCTGGTAGAGAACCTGAGCTTGAGGAAGACACACACCATCCAACAAAGGGCAAGAGGGAGATTTTATATATATATATATATATATATATATATATATATATATATATATATATATATATATATACGTGTATATATATATATATATAATCTCATCATCAGCTGCTTTTCTGGGGTCAGGTCACGGTGGCAGCAAGCTAAGTAGGGCACTCCAGATGTCCCTCTCCCCAGCAATGCCCTCCAACTGCTCTTGGGGGATCCCAAGGCATTCCCAGGCCAGATTGGACATGTAGTCCCTCCAGAAAGTTCTGGGTCTACCCCGGGGTCTCCCCCAGTTGGACCTGCCTGGAAAAACTCCAAAGGAAGGCGTCCAGGAGGTATGCTAATCAGATGCCCGAACCACCTCAACTGGCTCCTTTTGACGCGAAGGAGCAGCGGCTCTACTCTGAGCTCCCTCTGGATGTCCGAGCTCCTCACCCTATCTCTAAGGCTGAGCCCAGACACCCTACAGAGGAAAATTATTTCAGCCGCTTGTATCCGCAATCTCACCCTTTCGGTCACTACCCAAAGCTCATGACCATAGGTGAGGGTTGGAACGAAGACTGACTGGTAAATTGAGAGCTTTGCCTTCCAGCTCAGCTTCCTCTACACCACAACTGTCCAACACAACTAGCGGTTTTTTTCCAGAAACCGTCATTGGTGTTGTTGATAAAAGTGCTCAACAAATGAGTGGAATATTAACAGAAGATAGCAGTAGTGATCGATGTATCAATCCCGAGCAACGGCAACATCAGGAAGAAAGCATGAGAAGCAAGAGCAATACCAAGGGTTGAAGGAAGAACTAGATCAGATGTGGAAGGTGAAATCCACAGTAGTCCCAGTGGTAATAGGAGCACTAGGGGGCTGTGACCCCCAAACTGGAAGAGTGGCTTCAGCAGATTCCAGGAGCAACATCTGAGGTCTCTGCCCAGAAGAGTGCAGTCCTAGGAAAAGCTAAGAAACGGTTACATGTTTGTTATATATATATATGTATATGTATTTGTTTGTTTTATTTTATTTTATTTTTTTTTCTTATTTATTTTAAGCCAAATTCCTTGAGTTGGTATGGATTTAATGTGTTGCTCATGGACACTTGAGGAGGTTAATTGTTTGTTGATAGTCTGTCATTGGCTTATGTTTTAAGGGCAAACATGTCCCCATTTATACTTTTGACATTATGAATTCATAACACCCAAGAGAGAGATCTGATCCGGTACCAACTATTGACTTTGAATATTGCTCCACATTACCTTCGGCATGATTCATCTAATGGGCTTGGCCAGTGCAGACATCATGGCAGTACATCATAAAGGCATGTCCTTATTCTTACCTCTATCGGAGGAGTGCCAGATAAAGCCAGGCCCAAACTCTGTTTAGGAACATTGCTTACTCTCACACTATTCTAATAAAATCACATCTCATCTCATTTTCACCCCACTGAATCTGCCCTTAAGGCTGCCTCTTTGTATTCAAACAGTCAATACCAGACACGTACAAAGAACCACAAATGAAGAAAAAAAAGTACAAATGCAAAGTAATTCAAACAAAAATTGAAATTAAGGTGTTTATTGTGTGCGCAGTCACAAACACCTTGGGGCATGTTGTTACAAAATTATTAATTCAATGTTGGTAACGATATTGTGTAACAGTCACAGCTGCCCCAGAGGGGAAAAAGATTTCATGTTAAGAATAAGTACATTTTGATTGTATTCCAAAAATGTCCCATGATGGCCTCTTTTAAAGATCTCTATTCACTATTCTTACTGTTGGTCTGGGAGGATTTGAGAATAGATTCAGCTGGGTGTTATTTTAGCTCTGTCTGAGTTCACCCCTCAGGGAAGGAGGGGCCTTAATCCCCCATTAGTTTACTGTAATTGCCGGTGACATCAGGCTATTATAATTACGCTCTCTCTGCTTAACTCACTTCTGTCCTGCCGCCTGTGGTTAACACTTGCCCTCGCTCTCGCCCTTTCCATGACCTCACCGCTTTCTCCTTTGAAACGGATCAATACAACTTCACACCGGTGAATAGTTTTGAGTTTCGATGCGACACATCAGTTTGCTTTATTTTTCCTCAGTGTCAGCGTAAATTCGACCGCGATCCCTCCCTGTAAAATACACACAAAATAAAATTAACACAAAGTTCTACTACAAAAAAAACAAAAAAAATTGTTGTGCGTCAAGTCAAGACAAGACAATTTTATTTCTATTGCCCAATATCACAAATTACAAATTTGCCTCAAAGTACATCAATATATCAGGGATGCCAACTCTCACGATTTCAGGCAAATCTCACGCCGAAACACTGCGACAGCAACAGATACGAACAGGCGAACGTGAGAAAAAAAGTCTGTCTGGTATAGTAATGGTTAAACCAAGCGAACGACTTCTAGAAGACAGCTGGGTATTCGAAAACTGGTTCTTTTATGTGGTTGATTCCATGGAAATGCATCTTAAATTACTCTCTGATTGATGCGCGGTCTCCATGTTGAATAAATGCTCTGTCAACATAGCTGTCTAACGTTAACTGCACGACAGGCAAAATCTCACTCCGGCCAGGTTACCAAAGTTGGCAACTGAATGTTGTTTAGCACATACAGTCAAAGAAGAGAATTCTCCCCCCAAATGTTGAACTATAACTATACCGTATTGTACGTCCATGTAAATCGTTGTGCTTTCTTTTAGTATGAAAACATACTGTAACGAATTCGGGGGGCAGTCTGGGAGACCGTCGCCACAGCCGGGACGCGAACCCTTGTCTCCCACTTCGCAAGCGACAACGTTAACCAGTCGGACCCTGGTCAGCAATGTCTCCCGCGATGCGGGCGATACGGGTTCGCGTCCCGGCCGCGGCAGTTCCTGTTGTTGCCCCCCGAATTCGCTACAATACATTAGACACGAGGGAAATAGGTGGCAACTACTGAGAGCACGATAGGGGGGAAACTGTCATTCTAAATGTTGTTTCTCAAAGGAACTGGGTGTGAATTAGGTTGGCAGAGTTGGAAGTTAGAATAGTTTTAAAAACCAGCTTATGTGCACATACATGGGGCACTCTTTTTCTTCAACATGTACATATTTAGCAACTCACAGGGCGGTTCAAGTGTCATTTTACAACAAGCATGCAAGTTTGTTTATAATATGTCAAGGGTGAGACAGCAGAAATTCAGACGATGACAGCCATGCCCATTTGGTCAACACGACGAAAATCAGCTTTTGGTGACAACACAAATATTAAATGTCCCTTTCCCACGCCCAGCATGGGGTTCAACCCATACACTGGAAAACTAATGGTTACAATCAATCGTAATATAAAAGTAGGCTTTATTCAAAGGAGGGCCATTGAGGTCCTGACTGACAGGGCATCAATGGAGAACAACTGTGCAAGATGGGCCATGAGTCTCTAAATCCAGCAGGTCTGCGATGGGATGGGCTCTTGAGCATGAATAGCCTCTTGGATTTCTATCATTCTAGCTATTGCTGTAATTACAGCCTGGGTAGACAGACAAAAGGGAAAACCGCGATGCTAAACATAGGCTTTGTTTCTCATTCATGTGAACAGCGACTGCTGGGGTGTCATGGAAAGAACAACCGTGGAAAGTCTCGGGGACAAATATGGCTGAGATTGAGATGTAAGATAAATAGGGAAGCCAATCCAGAGCAAGGGAACGTCGTGTAAAATATTCAAGTACACCTACATTGCCAGATAAATTTAACTCGTGGTTTAACTTTGAACTATTTTGAGCACAAGGCTCCAATCTTTCACAGCTAAAATTGATTCTCGTTTCATGCAAGAAGCTACCGTTCACCTCCTTGCAATCATTATTTACATTTACACTAACGGTCAGACAAAACATGTCACATATTTATGCTTCTTTTTTTTTTACTCGAGGCTATTTAATTTCAAATTGAGTACGCTTCATGTCACCTGTCAGTATTGAACTGTGGCTTTCTCTATACAGCTGAGCTCGAATTAGCTTGATGCTACGAATAGCACGTATTCACTCCTACGGATATGCTACACCACGTGAGACAAGTAGGACAGGCCTCTGTGCTAAAGCTTCGTGTCACAGAAGCTGAGAGCCGTTCGCCAGCAGAGTTCAGCCATATGCCAAGATGGCAACCAGTATAGGCTGACAAGCGCCACCGCAGCTCACAGTCAGAGACACCTGACATGCGACAAGCCTGCTGTACATCCTATTTACTGCTCCGGCCGAGAGTGAGCTAATGTTAACAGCAACAGCAGAGCAGTCAGTGCTTCGGTATTTCTAAAAGTACCTTTGTGGGCAATGGGTCAACGGTAGAGAGGGCGTTGATGGTTTTGTTATAGACACAAAAGTGAAGATAGCCTATGGGATCACTGTGGAAGAAGATCAGACAGGCAACAGAAAACAAAATGCTGTGGTTTAATTCTCACGTGAAATGTTTGCCCGATGGCGGCGGGATCATCAACTTCTATGAGGTCAGACAATTTTTGCCACACGTGTAAACCAGTTGTAAATTGTAAACCAGTTGTGCTTATCTCCATAGATTATTTAAAAAAAGCATTACATTTGGTTTATAAGTGTGAAAATGTTGGAAGTATATCAAATTCTGTGTCTCTGTCCGCAAGCAAGCAATGGATTGTATTTGTAATTCCATCGACTACCTATGAACCGTGAGAACAGGTGTTGAAGAATATGCGTCTGCACTGGACAGACCAGTATTCTCAGGTCATATGTACTTAAGACCTGCGCTAAGGACAAACAAAGATTCCCGACAAGCATGTGGGACTGCGGTGTCAAATTATGTAGCCCCAAGACAATATGTATCCCCATGCAATGCGTGGTGTCGCGGGAACACGCATACGTTCACTTTTAACGCCAACCTCGATTGTTTATTTCCCTATCAGGTCAGGAAATGAAAAGTAGCCACATGATGATGGTTCGATACTACAGAAGGAACAAGCCTTTTTCCAAATTAGGCTACAATTCGCCGGCTTTAGACGTTGTTTGTATCACCGTGTTGATAAAGTTTATCGTTATTATTACGGTTATTATCAAAAACCAGTCAAAAAAGTGAATCTGAAAATGGTAAAAAGGAGATAAATATTCTTCCAAAATATTCCCATACAAATGTGAATATCTCCCGGGATGCGCGTCTCGTGTCGCGGGAACGCGCGTGCGTTCACTTGGAGTGGATCTCGGTTATTAGCCTACATTTCTATTTAATGCGATGAAATTAAATACCAGCAACATGTAGATCGTTTGTTTGATTTCTGTACTGTTTTGGGTTATCGATACGGTTTAACAAACCATTAAAAGAGCACACCGAGAACACGCGTTTTCGAAGTTGCTATTCGTCCGCTTTTGTTCCCGCGGCGCAACGGGATGTGTGGGGAAACATATTCTTTTGGGGATTCAAAATTCGACACAACAGGACTCCTGACTAGTAGCCTACAGGTAGAAATTTATCTACGGAAGAGAGACAGAGAGAGAGGGGACATACAGCGAGAGCGAGAGAGACAAGACAGAGTGAGAGAGAGAGAGAGAGAGAGAGAGAGAGAGAGAGAGAGAGAGAGAGAGAGAGAGAGAGAGAGAGAGACAGACAGACAGAGAGAGAGACAGACAGACAGACAGAGAGAGAGAGAGAGAGAGAGAATGTACAGTAGAGCTCCAGTAGCCCACTCGTGTGTTTCTGTTCAGTCTTGTGGGAAGGCAAACGTTTAGACAGATGATAGATAGAAAACTGTAATTGGGAAGTTTTGGACATTTTTTTTTCTTCCATCCCTTCTTTTGCCGCTCCACGTTTCCTGAGAAGATGAGTGGCGGTGTGACGCGGACACTGTGCGTTATTGATGAGAGAAAGAAGTCCCCCAGCAATGTAAGTGAAACATTTTATTGATCTTCATTGTCTCTCATTTGTTACACGTTCGACGCATTATCTTGCTCATTCATTCTTACCAGTGACAAGAGTGTACAATACAAAGGTATGGTCTGTTGTATGCCATCACCAGCATGAAACATTGATAAAATCTTTATTTCCTTGGAGAGACTATATTATCCTCATGAGTCTAGCAATGTAAACTGCCATGTTGGATACTGTGAGTCAATGGAGATGCCGCCATTCCCTTGAAAACACTGGCTATATTTACCTCAGTTTGAAAAAGTATGAAACTGAGTTTAGGCTGGCTTACATGCTACAAACTGTTGCTCATATATATAACATTGCTTATTGAAAGATGTGATTTTTGTACACCGTAACTTACTGAAAGATGTCATGAAAGTAATAATGAAAAGCCGTCGGTCAAATAGAGCCAGCCATAAAGCTATGCCAAATATAACAAACCCTAGTATACATGTTTTCCTTGCATTGCATAAGGAAGTGTCCCTCGATATTTGAATTTATCTCAAACATGACAATAATGAATAACCATTCAGTTATGTAACTGGCCAATTTCACTTCAACTTTTTATTTACATTTAATCACTAAACTGCAGGTGGCAGACCTTGCGAAATGCAAAGTTTATACTGGAAAGAAATAATACCTCTATTCACGCCAATTACGCTTTTATCTGGTATACTTGACCTGTGTGGTCACAGGGTCTCCCAAATGTTGTCTTTATGTGGACGGGAATCATCCTCTGTGATATAACTTGAAATATAAGTGTAGTGATCCGCCTTTTTTCAGTATTTATTTTGATTTGTTTGCGGAGAGTTTTTAGTCCTACTGCAACATTAAAATGACGTTTCAAGGCAATTTCCGCTCAGCGATGGGAATCGTCTCAACCGGCCCATAAGGAGATTGGTCTACACAGGCCACCTAATAATGTCTTGATGCATGCTCAAAAATCCAGGTAAGAAAATCAAAGAAGGTTTAATAAGTTCATCAGTGATGAACAGTGATGAAACGTATCTGTCAATAAACGTTGTATCCAGATGAACTGATTCAACCTTCTTTGAGCCACCTAATAATGTTCCAGATGAAGTCTAAGGCTGCAGAACAGGGCAGTCTGAGCCCGGGGAAATTGGCTGAACATCTCGGAGTTTGAAGTTTGCGGCACGTTTTCATGCCAGTCGCTCAGAAGAATTCAATAAAAATACCGGATTTAATGGGTAACAGCAAACACCTGTTGTGCAGGTGATTTAATGTTCCTCGTCTTCACTGGAGGTAGCTTACTGCACACTTCCACAAAGAGCAGCATTGTTAAACAGCTTCAGTTATGCCTGTGCATATATCTCACAAATAATAGGTTTTTTACATTTCTAGAGCAGTTTACATGTATATTTCTATGCTATAGCTTCTTTTTTTTCAGGCAACATTGTTTTTCGTGCTCCTTCCAGAAGTGGGGCACAGCTGTTTGAGAAATCCAGCCTCTTGTATAGAGTTGCTTTACATTCGTATATCTCCTGGTGCCACAATGCGATGAAGGGTTCGTGTGAATAATTTATATGGCTGGCTTGACCAAAGGTCGCTTTCAGAATGTGCTGGCTTACGTCATTCAAAATGTGAGGTCATACAGTTTTTTGTTTTTTTGTGTGTCAGGATTTTAGTATGACTAAGCAAATAAATGGTTGATATAATGTTCTGGCACGACCAGGAGATATTGATAGTCCATACTTATGCGTACATACTTTTTGTTTGCAGGCTTTGTGTTCAAGCGACAGGCTTAAAGATCACTGGTTCTGACTGACTGATGTGATACTTGCTAACTGCATCAGTGTTTGACTGCTCCTAACCCAAGCAATTGATTCCACACCAAACAGTAAGCTGTGCTGCTATGACGGCACACACCCTCCCAAATGATCAACAAAAAACGTGGCTGAACCTTCGTTTTGGCTGTTAGTTTTTTGGTATTTGTTTTGTAAAGGTCTCATACGAGTTTGGTCTACCACACCTACTTGTCAGCCACAGGAACGTTGCGTCTTCTTTGTAAAACGTTGTGTGCCGTATCATTTTTCACAGGAAAGGCCCGCCTGGCAGTATCCACCTACACCTGCCCCTGCAAAAACCAGTAACAATTTGTGATATTGGGCTACACAAATAAATGGCCTCGACTTAACCAAGAAATTGAGAAATGACAAAAGCGTTGATTTGAATATCAAAAAGGGAATTTTTGTTGCATTTTCATATTCAGTACTGTAACTTTAGCATTTGCCACCCATGTGTTGCATATGCGACACATGGGTGGCCCGTTTGGTAATCCACCCATGTGTGCATATGCAACACATGGGTGGATTACCAAACGGGCCTATCGGGCCCAGGGGACCCCTAAACCAGAGCCTTTGTGTGAAGTCGCTGTTATTAACTTTGCATTTCTTGTTGCAAAGTCAAAGGGCTTAGTCGTTCATATCAATAACAGAGCCCCAAAAGTCCTACTGAAATCTGAAGGAAACTGTAGGTGAATGTAGTATGTCGTAGTTCATATGCTGTTGGTGTTAATTGTGTGTATATGTGCTGTAAATCCTGTTGAAGTACAGGTGAATTTAGTTATTGTGCTGTACCTCTCCTGCCGAGGGGTTATTCGCGGAACATTTTTTTGCGGGCCAGGGTATTATTAAAATAGCTTAGCTGTATTGTTAACTGTTGTTAAACACTATATACTTTCGTGGAAGTATGCAAGAGAAAACCACTCTCAAACTGATGTTTATGCAACACCGTTAAATGCTCTGTGTAGATAACAAACAGACACTAAAGAAAAACTTCTACATGCCTGCACATTTGTCCCACATGGAGAAATTCTGCAGCAACTGAACCTAATACATTGGGCAGGCAAGTTACACATAGTTGAATGCGGGCCATGCCAAAAGAATGACTTAAGACCACAAGATTCAAAACATCACTGATGATTGAACAATTCATGTTTGAATGTGTATGTGTGCGCAGGCTAAAACATAACGAGCACGCACATTTTTTGCTTGCATGCACGTGCACAATGTGCGCACATATCGACAGACGATGAACTTGACATTTTACTCGTGTTTGCACAAAGCCATTTTACACAGCACACCTCATGCTGCCAATTATTCTTACATAAAGACGCCTCATTAATCACTATTATATAACCAACTCTCATTAAACATTCCTCACTGTAATGCTACCAACCGCTGTCGCCATGTGGGGAGCGAACAATACCTTCTTCATTCCAGAGTTAAATTTATTACTGAATCACTGTCACCAGTGAGCGACGTTTTAAATTTGCATACTGGAGAAAGCGCACCAACTTTGTTTCTCCAGTACCCCCAGTACCCCCAGTATCACCAGTATCTGAGTTTCTACAGAGAGGAAACTTGGGTTCTTGTGAGACTGTTTGACGGTAGAAATTAAATGACAGCATTTAACAAGCCCAGCTATGTGCTGTGAAAAATCTGAACTGTCAAACCGAGTTCATAGCTGAGTTTCAACAAACTTTTCTTCCAAGCAAAGTGGTCTTTGCTTGAATAATCTGATCACTGAAAACATCCCCTCCAGTGAAGTCCTCTTATTCATAAACTGCTATGCCTTGCAGTGGTCTTCCCGAGTCCTGTAGGAGAGGCTGCTAAGTAACTGCACCCGTGGACCGGTAGGACTGGAGAACAGTCTGGAGGGAAAAGGGTGGGGCTGCTGGCGGAGCCTCTCCCACCCATGTAAGGCAAGACTGCCACAGACTTGCCACACACTTAAGTCTCACACACATACACACACACCACTGTTGTCACTGGGGAAAGTCACAGACGCCCTCCTGCTGTCCAGGTAAATGCTTAACCGATTCCTTAGCGTTTGGGTCTGTCTGTAGGGTCTGCAGTGTGTGACGGTACTCGTAGCACTGGTTTTGTTTGTCCATAGACGGATATCATCTCATCTGTATGATTCAGTGTCTGGTTGTGTCTTTCTTTTATGTTTTCCTACATGTTCCTTTTATCTGTATTTATTTATTGTAGTATTATTTTATTTATTATATTTTTTTCCTTTTGTTTTCCAGAAACGCCACTCTGTGACAGCACTAAATGATTCACACGATTCACTCAAATCTTTGACCCTTTTTTCTCCTTTGAAACATTTCATTTTACCCCCTTTAAATATGTTACTGAATCAGGCCAAATATGAAAGATAGGTGGCATTGTTTTCCTCACGCTACGTTTCTTTTTATCCATTTATCCTGATTTTGCTTGACTGTGTGTTACGTCGAGAACGATGGTGCAAAAAACGTAGGATGTTGTATGTGCTGGAAAGCTTTACTGAAACGTGTGGTGACATCTCCTCTTCCGTCAGCTGTCTGACATGATGTGATTACCACTTCTGCAGACATGGTGATTCATACTGAGAGTATTCAGGGGAAGAGTTTATAATTAACATTCGGGGGGCTCAGTGCTACTGAACATTGACGCTGTCTGGGTCAGTATTTGTCGGCATCCGTATAATATCTCAGTTTAAATGTTTGACGACATTTCTTTATCATGCGAAGGGCCATTGTAGTCTCTTAGACCTGCCATTATGAAGCCTCATAGCAGAAATGAATCCATACCGGGGGACTGGCCTGTTATAAAACCACTTGGGTGTTTCGACTGTCTTTCAGTGACTGATGGAAGTCACACGTTCCTGTGAACTTTGTTGAGACTCGGTGTGAAAACTCGACTGCTGATGTGCGACTCAACCCTTTGCACGCAAATGACCGTCTACTTGCCTAGGAGGGCAGAAAAACGAATATATTACTTATAAATGACCACACATCAAAAAACAAATATCCCAGCAGCACTGTTAGAAACTGTTTCACGGCAGATTTTACTGTGACAATGCTGAAGTCTTCCGGAGTCAATTCATAGATCTCTTGTTTTGATATTCATTTTATTTGGTGACTTATGATATAAGACGCGACTAAAAGGGAACAGCGGTTATATCACTTCTAAATCAGCAAACAGCGGGCGCTTCGAAACTCGATAGCTCCTCGGGATTGGTTGTTTTCGGTATTGATCATGGATGGTCGCTTACGGTAAGAGAAGTCTGTGGTAGTCGATCCATTAGGGTAAAGCAGTCATGTTCGCTCTGGCTCAGTAAACATGAATCATGAGGTCATTTACCGCCCTGGACGTGGATGTGGATGTGGTGGTGGGAGGGAGGGGGGGGGTTTCGTATTGATTTCAGGTAGTCAGATTATTGCTGTGCCTCTGCTGAGGAGCCTGCTGGGCACCAGTGTGTTGGTGCATTTGTGTCGCATGATGTAATGTGTGCTGTGTGCTGCTGCTTTTGTTAGTCATTGTCTACTGTCTACAAGATAAACTACCTCTCGAGAGATATGTGTAGAAATCTGGCCTACTCTGCTCTCTTTCTCATCTACTACAACCAACTCTCTACTTCGCTGCACTAATCCTACTCTGGTTAGGTCATTTTACCTCGAAGTCAGTAGGCAAACCGTTGTTGAGGCCAAGTAATGTGTAGGGTGTCCATGGTATCTGTCTGCCTGGGCTCCATCATGTCGCATGGTGCAAACAGGACACAGGAGACAGAAAACAGAAACCTCCATCAGGGAGCGCCGCTGCTGCTCAATCAAAGAGCCGACCCGGGAAAGAAGGGTTGAAAAGGTGCCTCTGATAGCGGATTATTATTTTCAGGACTGCTGTTGTCATTTTTTCCAGAGTTTTCGTGTCTGTGCAAACAACGTTGCATGATTTCCTCAGGTCAAGTGACATGACACTGTTTCAAGATGCCTTTCTCACCAGGATGTATGAAGCCAACTTTATTTAAGTTAAACCAATCGCACAAATGACGTGAATGTGGAGGTCAGATGCCTGGGTCCTGTTAATGTCACGGACACTGATAGAGCTGACAAAAGAGTAGATGCTAAGATTGCAGGTTGGACTGTTGTGGCCGCGATACCATATAGTTTATGCTAAACACAGTTCAGGGTGGTAAAGGAGACACACATACCATGCAAAGGTTAAAGTACGACTGACTCATCCTTATAAAGTAGTTCTGATAAAAGGTTATTCTGCGCCAAAAAAATCCCATTGATTCAATACATTCTAGACACATTTGAATTGGGTGGCCCAGTGATTAACACCGTTGCCTCACAGCAAGAAGGTCCTGGGTTTGAACCTAAGGCCATCCCAGGTCCTTTCTATGTTGAGTTTGCGTGTGCTCCTGTGTCTGCATGGGTTTCCTCCAGGCACTCCGGTTTCCTCCCACCATCAAAAAGACACGCATGTTAGGGTTAATACTCCTGCCTGTGCCCCTGAGCAAGGCAATAGGAAGAAATAACTGGAGTTGGTCCCTGGGTGCTGCACGGTGGCTGCCCACTGCTCCTAGATACACAGCTAGGGTGGGTTAATGCAGAGTAAATTTCATTTTTATGTATGTACAACATGACTAATAAAGAGTATTCTATTCTATTCTATTATGCAATGTCTGCACGTGTTTGAACTGCAGATATTCAGTAATAGTGGTTCCCTTTGTACTATTTCATTAGAGGGCAGCTGTTTTTAAACATTGGTGAGTATAATACTGTTTCTCGTGTGTGTATGTGTGGTTTTTTTTTTATTCAAGCGATAAATTTACAACAATAAGGCAAACATTACAATTGAAAACTTCATCTATAATGAAAACTGTGAGCAGACACCACAAGAGATGTAAAACATGTCCCAAACCATACAAAAAAGGCATAAAATAAATCAGTTGAGCAGAATAGAATGGAAAATAACCATAAAATAAATCAATTAAGCAGAATAAAATGTAAAATAACCACAAAATAAATCAATTAGGCAGAATAAAATGTAAAATAACTATAAAATAACTAAATCGTAAACAAGATTCTTAAAAACTGCACTGTTGGTTTTGTTATGAAACGGTTTCAGGGATTAAGAAAACAGTTCAACTGTGAAGCTGAAAGCGCTACCTCACCCGGCAGCCTTTGTTTAGCTGCTGTTATGAGAGTGAACTTGAGGTGACTCCAGGAAAGTCAAACTCCATTTGGGAAAGGTGGATGAAATGTCCCCTTAGAGGCAGCTAAGGGGGGCATGCGGGGCAGCCCACCCTCAGGTGTCTGTACCTCATAAACCCAATGCTGGAGCCAGGTGGTTACCACACTGTGAAGCCATACGCACACATGAAAGGCCCAATAACAGTATTACAGATAACGAGTTCACACATGCCCATATGGAAGAGAGTGGGTAGATATGGATTGAAATAAAGGTTTATAATGTTTTTCTAGTATAGTTGCCCTGATGTCTGCATCGTTGCTGGCTGTGTTTGCATGATTTTAAGACCATAAATACATTAAAGGTTTCTTAATCATTGGTAATAAATGTGGGATAAACTGGGGAAAACAAATAATTAGCACTACGCTTATGCTAGGCAGGCCTCAACTGGTATTCAACCAGTAATGAAGAGTTTAAATCCATAATAATGTAGATATCTGCATAATGTTCCTTGCACTTTGTAACCTTGTTCTGAAAAGTGCTATATAACTAAAGGTTGTTATTATTGTTATAGTATATAATAGTAATATAATATAATAATAATAAAAATAATAACGCGGCACAGTGGTGCAGTGGTTAGCACGGTTGCCTCACAGCAAGAAGGTCCTGGGTTCGAGCCCCAGTGTAGTCCAACCTTGGAGGTCGTCCCGGGTCGTCCTCTGTGTTGAGTTTGCATGTTCTCCCTGTGTCTGCGTGGGTTTCCTCCAGGTGCTCTGGTTTTTTCCCACAGTCCAAAGACATGTAGGTCAGGTGAACTGGCCGTACTAAATTGTCCCTAGGTATGAATGTGTTTGTGTGTGTGTCGGCCCTGTGATGGACTGGCGGCCTGTCCAGGGTGTCTCCCCGCCTGCCGCCCAATGACTGCTGGGATAGGCTCCAGCATCCCCACGACCCTGAGCAGGATAAGCGGTTTGGATAATGGATGGATGGATTATTATTATTATTATTAGGAATGCTGATCTATCATTCCTTGGAAATACGTGGGCATTTCTAGGACTCTTGTGGTCTTTGAGCATTGCACTTCTCAGTTACAGCCAAGTAGCCATTGTAAATCGCTCTGGAGCATGTATGAGCCAAATGCCTAAAAAATAAATCTTAATGTTTTCAGTGAGGGCATGTACGAAACAGAGAAGAATGGCATGTGGTTAAGATGAAGAACATTTTGTCTCTTTGTGCATGCGGCTCTCTGGGTGTGTCATGCTCTCTCTCTCTCTCTCTCTCTCTCTCTCTCTCTCTCTCTCTCTCTCTCTCTCTCTCTCTCTCTCTCTCTCTCTCTCTCTCTCTCTCTCTCACACACACACACACATGCTTTTTCTATAGCACTCTTTCTCTTTATGTTTTTGATCGTAGGAGGAGAGAAGCCCTCAGGCTGCCACTCCTTAACAGGAGATCACAGGGTGATTTGCGTGTCAACTACTCAACTGATGATTTAGGCCTTGCAATTACTCGCAAAGAATTGTCACCCAAGGAAAACCATTTTGCCTGGGCTTGACATGCAACAAAAAAAAAGGTTGCTTATGTAACTAAACCAAATTATTTCACCAAGTGATTGACTACTGCTGTCTGTTCTTCTTGGCCCCATACTCTACACATACCGTACATATGGGATACATTTTCACACGTACCCTTTACAGGCGAGTATATGTGTTGGCTGGTACATTCTCTCTCTATGGGTTTACACATATTTACGCATGCGTGCACACTTGCACTCACA
The DNA here is from genome assembly GCF_029633865.1 of Lampris incognitus. NCBI lineage: Eukaryota > Metazoa > Chordata > Actinopteri > Lampriformes > Lampridae > Lampris > Lampris incognitus. The sequence goes on from NC_079228.1 coordinate 29,299,116, forward strand.
GGCATGTCAACATGACTGACAACGTGTCACCTCCTACCCTCAAATCTCTTCTATCATTTCCTCTCACAGATACACACACATTTATTTGGAAATTTAGGCCTACACACAGACATACACCCATAAAGGGACGATGTTGCACACATGCGCACACACTCTCACACATGCACACACGTGTGCAAACAGAGACATGCCAGCATACACAGATATAGATAGCTAGATCAGTAGATAAACATATATATATGTAACACACATGCACATATGGCAAATGTACAATCAAATACACACACACACACACACACACACACACACACACACACACACACACACACACACACACACACACACACACACAAAGGCATATACGCACATGCACACTTGCACATTATGTGGCAAACCAGATTCAGTGCCACATTTTCCCCTCCCATTAAACTGGTGTGGTTTTACCAGTGTGGGGTAACAGTAAGGCTCACCTGTGCTGACAGGCCCCTGACATTGGACTGGGAGGGAGGCTGTCCTGCTGGTGTTCTTCACAGGCAGGATGTAGTTTAGGACCTATCTAAGGAAAACAGAGGGAGTGGCCGGATACAGAGGGGTGACTGGGGCTGCCAGCAGGTATCGTAAAATGCAGTCGAAACTTGCTGTCAAAAGTATGATTATTACTCAAATTGCGGGAAAAGGGGTATCTGCTTTATGAGACTATACATATATCTCTATCCTAATCTTTGTGCAAACCCTTTTTTTATATATTCTGGCGTTATCTTATTTGAATGGGTAATTGTACTGAGGAGCAGATGTTTGGGAGAAAAAGTATTTGTATGGCGTTATGTAGAAATATGCAATGGTAATTTTGCAATTGCATTGTTATGCAATGTGTTACTCATGGAGAAGCCTCCATCCTCATCACAACTTCCGCTTTTTTCCTGTGCTCCTTTGCATTATCATTCTCATGGAAAGTAATTACTGGTGTTTGTTACCATTTTTAGTCAGCGTGCAGTTGTGTATTATGTGAGCTGTGTCATTATATTGTATGAAGAAACATATATAATTTTAGGTGTTCATAGTGACTTTACTACCAAAACCAATAAACACAAAGCGAGGACAAAAGTGGTCTCAGTGTGCAGTTTGGCCAAACTGACTAAAACACATGATGTTGCAACAGACAGCTACAGATGATGCTACTCGTTTAGGGCATGGCTGCACATATAGAATTTGATGAAGATGAAATAATTTTTTTAAAAATTACACTGTGACGAGTCAAGATTTATGTAGTTCACGAGATTGGAAACTGGGTGAAAACAACTTGTGTTTATGTGGCATGAGGTTGTCACACATGCCTGGGAAACTTGTAAAAATACTTATTTGGGTAAAATGAAAAAGACACTGTGAAAAACACTATCTGAGTTAAGGTTCAGCATGGTAACAATGAAGTGACTTTAGTGTAGCCAGAATGTCACTAAACTGCAGTCATTTTCTACAAGAGATAAACAGTCAACAGTCATTAAATTTTGTTGGGTGTCAACATTGAATGAACATGCGTGTGTGTGTGGTTGTTTTTTTTATGTTAAATAGTTTCCACTGGGAGGAAAAACTTGTCATACTGGTCATACTTATCACCCAATAATGGATTTCCACAGGACTGCATGTTTTGCCGAGATGGCGTGAGACGTGGCCCTAATAACTGTGTATGCGCCTATTTATCCCTCACTCTAATCGACACTGTCATTCATCTGGACCTGGTAAGGCAAAAACACAAACCAGGCAGCCCACAAAACAAATGTGAATGCCTTCGGTACCTTTGCTGCATTGGTGAGTGTTGCAGTGAGTCATTATTATAGTATTATAATACAATACTATAATTATAGTATTGTATTATAATACTATAATAGTAACCCTTACCCTAGCCCTAATAGTAATTACAGTATTTATAATATTTATTAGTATATACTTTTTTTGAGGAGGAGGTCCTCCCCCTCCCCAATTGTACTTGGCCAATTACCACACACTTCCGAGCAGCCCCGGTCGCTGCTCCACCCTCTCTGCCGATCCGGGGAGGGCTGCAGACTACCACATGCCTACTCCGATGCAAGTGGAGTCGCCAGCCTCTTCCTTTCACTAGACACTGAGTTTCGCCAGGGGGACGTAGCGCGTGGGAGGATTACGCGATCCCCCCCCCCCACGCCCGAACAGGCGCCCGCCCCGGTCGACCAGAGGAGGCGTTAAAGCAGCAACCAGGACACATACCAACATCCGGCTTCCCACCCGCAGACGCGGCCATTGTGTCTGTAGGGACGCCGACCAAGCTGGAGGTAACACGGGGACTCGAACCGGGGACTTGAACCGCCGATCCCCGTCTTGCTAGGCAGCGGAACAACGGAATAGCCCGCCCAGTATATACTTATCTTTTTTTTTTTTAGAAAATTGATACATCTCCTGTAGCCCACATTAGCAACGCCCACAAGCTGGCTGCAAGCGACAACTAGGCGAGTGACACAGCAACTTGGCGATGTCGCCATCATATTCGTGCCATGCTGATTGGTAGCCTATTCTCTGCACTTTTGATTATATCGTTCATTTTACGTTTTAATTTTTTTTAAATAATCAAGTCACACCCTGACGCATGTATTTCCAACTAAACCATTTCAGGCGATCCAACTTACGGTTGAAACGGTTCACGTTCACGATATCGTGACAGGAAAGCCAGCAACAGCTGCATTCAGTTTCCCCTCCATGTTGACTATGGGAACTAAAACGTTAATATAGTGTAACCGGTTATTTTCTTGCCCAGTGCGGGATTCGATACGGGGTGTACTGTATCTCAAGGCGACATCACTAACCGCTCGGCTAAAGGGTCAGACCCGTTAATTAAGGACTAACGTGTCTTATTATTAGTTTACGGTCGTCACCCTCCCCGGAAGCGCGCCCTCGCGCTTTGTTATTCCCGCGCTCCGAAGAGACTTCTGAGGATCTCCAGACTTCCGGATCCCATCGCTGCCACCAATGTAACCGGTTATTTTCTTGCCCGGTGCGGGATTTGATATGGAGTGTACTGCACCACAAGGCGACATCACTAACCGCTCGGCTAAAGGGTCAGACCCGTTAGCTATGGGCTAACGTGTCTTGTTAGTAGTTTACAATAGGAACTAACGTTTAAGAAGACATTTCACAGCGGAAGAATATAAAAGGAACACGTCTGCCCTCTGATTGGCTGTCGCTCGACCCTATCGTTGCTTATTTAAGTTAAATTGAACATTGCTCAAATTTTTATTTATTTGTTTATATATATGTTTCTTTCTTTTTTTGTCGCCAAATTGCGGCGATTTTGTCGCCATGCGACTCGCCGCGCTATGTCGCTCAGTGTAGCCCAGAGACCATTGGAAAAGAATGACTTCCGGCCGCTTTTACCTTGTCGCTGCCGTGTGAGCGAAGCATAAAAGAGACTTTATACCAAGAATAACAACTATAAGTGGTTTTATAACTATTGGATCTGTGATCATCACATGTAAGATGGAGGCACGAGGCTGTATTTTCAGCCATACTGGTACATTAAGTATTGAGAACGAACTGTATTCTGGGTAAGGCATGTTTTAATTTACAATTTCATTCAGCGAACGCTTTTATCCAAAGCGACGTACATCTGAGAGTCAATACAACACAAGCAACGATCTAGTCAGGAGGCGACAACGCAAGTAAGTGTAAAAAAAAACTAGGTTCAAGTTCGATAGAGTTACAGGACAAAATGGCGTCATGGGAAGTCTGAAGGAATGGTTGAGGGGTGGATTATGGATGAATGTTGCGTGATTTGACAATTGATGGATGTTTTGCATTTTGTGTGTCATGGAAGATGGATAACATCAAGAGGTCTGTGCTTGGCTGGCGGGAGTGTATTCATGGGATGTTCATATCGCGATATGTAAAAGAAAATGCCTAATTTCTTGAATGTTTTCTTAGATGCAAGAGGAATACATCATATAAGCATTTACACACACAGACACAGGCCCACACACACAGGCCCACACACACACACACAACACATGCTGGGATTAAGCATAACTCGGGCTGGTGATAAGCCTGCACTGGAGAAAAGGTTACATAAATTCATAAAACACGCACGCATCCTCCCCATGAAATGAATTTCATTTTGAGAACGGCCATAATGGCTTGTTTTCTTAGCACATTTGGAGAAACAGACACACAGTCTGTATGAAGGCATACGTTAGTTACTTAAATGGATGTTCCCAAAGAGGGCATGTACTAAAGGCAAGATGGTATGTGTTATGCGGAAAGAGTTTGAATGTTAAATACTTTCTTGCGTACGACAAAAAAGTGTTAGAACACCAGTGCAAGATGAGGTCAAGAGGACTGCATTTGAAGGTTTCTGCAGTTCATCATTATGACGTATATCATATATGATATATATATGGTATATATAGCATATATATTGATTCGTCCTCTTTCAAACTATACAGACCTACAATTCTACATTTGAAATTAATCCTTACAAGCCAGTGTGATTTTTTTAAACTATGATTTAGAGGTTAAAAGTAATGAATGCTTTCAGAACATAAAGCTCTAACGGTTTCTATAGTATCTGTTTGTGTTGCTATGAGACAGAGTTGTTCTGTTTTCAGCTACTCAGCGGTCACAGATGCTTTCTACCGAGGTATTTTTGGACCTACTGTGTTGGACTGGTTTCACTTTTCCAGTTGCTAAATGGACTGTTTGGCCATAACTGCCATTCTTGGCTGAGGGAGGCAGTGGAAACCACCCGTCAGTGTTTGTTCCTCACAGAAACTGTGAAGCGTCAGAGGGTGTTTTACAACTTAACCTTGTGGCACTTGCTGTAAAGCTTTCTTTCGGGGCAGTTTTACGGTCCGCACAGTCCCTCTGCCTCTCGTTGTATTGGCTACATTTTCCTCTGTCTTCTCAGTTGTAATTTTCATTCCATGCTTCTCTCCACCGAGGCCACCATCTTCTCCAGTCATTTTCATCCTCTTAGCCTCTCATCTTTGATTGCAGGGTGAACACGGACAGCCCACACTGAAAGTACAAGACCTAGATCTCTCAGAAGAGCACAGGAGTAGGGTACGTCATCCATATTTTCCATATAGAGTACTAAACGAAAGGAAGCAGCTTCATCAATTGTCCTCCATCTATAGCAACTGAAATAGAATAGTTGCACAATAGCTTGTTCATAAATTTGCATGTTATCCAATATCCTTTCTTATTTGGAAACTGTTCATTACAGTACATTTCTATTCATGCATTTTCTTTTTCCTCTAATTTTATATAGAAAGCCAGCACGGTGAAAGCTTCGCCACAGCAGCCCTGTAAGAAGGAGCAACATACACACGGTCTTATCACGCCCACAGAGGAGAAAGTAGAAGTTATCAAGGTGTGTGCTGGTGTGTGTGTGTGTGTGTGTGTGTGTGTGTGTGTGTGTGTGTGTGTGTGTGTGTGTGTGTGTGAGAACAGTGTTATCTTAATGCTTGTGCATATTTTTAGACACCCATGCTTGTGTGTATGTGGCATGCTTGTATTTGTGTGCACGCATGCAGTGTGTATGTGTACGAATAGGCTGGCATATTTGTACTACTTTAACCCATGTTACCTAACATAATCCTCGTGTTGTGTTGTGTTATGTTGTGTTGTGTTGTGTTCAGGTTTACCTTGAGGCACGCCAGAGAACAGAGGGTAACCACCAGCAGAGCCTGAAAATGTTGACGGATGAGGTGTCGCAGATACAGGAGGTCAGCCGACGACCACAGTTTATTATCTTATCCAGAAAATAGAGAATGACGTAATGTTCTCCCAGCTGCCAAAGTTAATTAGCATGACATACAAATTAAGGGGGGATTATGTGTGCTAATAGTAGCACACGTGTGTGTGTGTCTGTGTCTGTGTCCATGTCAGTTTGTCTGTGTGAGTGAGTGTATTTGGATTATGTTAAGATACCAGGGGCTGAGACTGATAAGTAGAAAGACATAGTGCAGACATTTTGAATGACCACTTCATGCAATAACGGTGCATCTTGCTGTCCTGTCTTCAGGTCAGGTACTGTCTGAAGACTCTGAGAGAGCAGATGGCAGCCAGACAGAATAATAACAACAGGGTAAAAACAAATTCTTCTAAAATCAAAGATGTAATACTAAGCTGTTATGCCCAAATGTTTCGAAAGTACAAAAAATAAAACTTACTCTTCTCTTTAGTATCCAGCCAATGGCTACAGAGTCTCTCTGACCAACAACCAACCGGTGATTGCCAATGACAACATTGTTCAGAATGAATCAGAAGCTCATGTAAGCTACCATTTATATATAACCATTGTTGTGGATTTATGCTTATGGCTTGGTTTTTCATATCTTGAAATATGTACTTCATGGGAAGTGATTGGGTGGGTTCTTCCTCAAAATCAGTGTGAGTTGAAATGAGTTCACACCACAAGTTTGAATGTATTCAAGTTTATATTCAAATGACGGGCATGGCTTTAATATTGGAAAAACATTTGCACTCCACTTCTTTTCAACTTGTGCCAGCCAGTGGTTTGACACCGGGGGGGGACCACATGCAGCATATGTGCTCTGACTTACGGATGTGCAACACAACACACACACACATACACACACACACGATATCATATTCCCACGCATTATTTGAGACTCGGCACGTCATAAAACTTCCTGTAACACAACACCAGACACCCATTATCTGCCGAGGAAGCAGTGTTAGAACAGGATACCATCTAAGGGATTGTCTGAAGTTTGTCTGTCAGTACCCACTAGCCTGTATGTGTGGTAAGTAGGTAGTCAGGAGTGGAGTTACACTGTCCTCCATTCTGAATGGTGTCAAATTGCACAACAAGATAAAGTGACAGTTTGGCTGATTAGGAGAAGCAGTTACTGTGTTAAAATAAGTGTCCCTAAGATGAAGTGCCACACACGGGCAATTTAACAGACGTCTACGTACATTACTGCCTCCTTCTGTTTTCTGCTTTGGGCTATTTGAAAGAACCTCTCAAATGTGTTGTCCTTTGGCAAATTGTCTATTATCTCTATCTCTCACTCTCTTACTCGCTCTCTCTCTCTCTCTCTCTCTCTCTCTCTCTCTCTCTCTCTCTCTCTCTCTCTCTCTCTCTCTCTCTCTCTCTCTCTGTTGGTTCTGCTTTGCCCTCAGGTTCAAGTAGTTTGCTAGCTTAAACTTAATTGAGCATGTCACTTTCTGTCTGTCTGCCCCTGGACTGCCCTGTCAGGTCGAGGATAATCGAGAGGAGAGCTTGAGGCTCAGGGAGGTAACCAAACGTCTGTATGCACAGCTGAAGGAGTCAGAGAAGAGGCACCAGGAAGAGCGGGACAGACTGCAGGTTCGTCTTTTTGAAGTACTGAGAGGTTGCCTGTCTGCAGTTATGACTCACTGTTTTGCAGCCCTTTTGTTCCTTTCCGTCCTTAAAATTCCTTATTATCTTCGCCTATCATGTCTTGGTTTTATCTTTTATTCTTTGACCCTCCATTGTTGAGTGCTGTGCTCCATATTCATCTGTGCCAGGTTATCCGAGGATACTCCCCACATGTGAAGTCATTTTGTGCCATTGCCAACATGACAGAGATGTGCTGTTTCATATGAAAGATTGATCTTTCATATGAAACAGCATACGAAAGCTCAATTTTTACCATTGTTATGCCGATGACACCCAGCTGATCTTGTCCTTCCCTCCCTCTGACACACAAGTAGAGACACGCATTGCTGCGTGCTTGACTGGCATCTCGGGGTGGATGGCGACACACCACCTGAAGCTCAATCTGGACAAGACAGAGCTGATGTTCCTCGTGGGGAAAGGTTGCTCGCACCGAGACCTGGCCATCACCATTGACAACAACATGGTGACGCCAACTCGGACTGCAAGGAATCTGGGTGTGATCCTGGACGACCAACTGTCATTTGCGGCAAACATTGCATCGGTTGCTCGCTCCTACAGATTTCTCCTCTATAACATCAGGAGGATTCGCCCATTCCTCACCGACGAGACGGCACAGGTGCTCATCCAGGCTCTGGTCATCTCCCGGCTGGACTACGGCAACTCCCTCCTTGCTGATGCCCCGGCATCGGCCATCAGACCTCTGGAGCTTATTCAGAAAGCTGCAGCTCATCTGGTGTTCATCCGCCCTAAGTTCTCCCACACAACTCCCCTTCTCATGTCCCTACACTGGCTCCCATTAGCTGCTCGCATCCAGTTTAAGACTCTGGTGCTAGCCTACAGGGCAGTGAAAGGAACAGCTCCTTCCTATCTCCAGGCCATGGTCAAGCCCTACACCCCCGCCCAACCACTTCGCTCTGCTGCCTCTGGACGCCTGGTTGCCCTGTCGCTCAGAGGCCCCTGCTGCCGATCGACCCGGTCACGGCTCTTTTCTGTCCTGGCCCCACAGTGGTGGAATGAACTCCCCACAGCGGAGTCGCTGCCCATCTTTCGCCGCAGGTTGAAAACTCACCTCTTCAAGAAGTACTAACCTGTTACTTGCTCCTGGCGGTTATTGTATTCACTCATTAAAAAAAAAAAATCTCTTTCTTGCGCTTTTACTTTAACACTGGTTTTGCTCTTAGATGCTTGTTTAGATGCACTTATGACCTCTGATGACTAGTAGTTCTCCTGATTTCCTACATTAAATGCACTTATTATAAGTTGCTTTGGATAAAAGCGTCACCTAAATGACTGTAATGTAAAGACCTGTCATGTTCTTTGCTTGTGCCCAAGTGTATTGCTCTCACTATTGTGTTAGTGGCATAAATCGGTTCAACTGACCTGCATGTAAATAATTATATGCAGGTTACATTTACATTTATTCATTTAGCAGATGCTTTTTATCCAAAGCAACTTTCAAGAGAGTCAGCAATTAGATAAATTTGAGCATTACCAACAGCCGTTAGAGTGCTACATAGTAATCATATCATAGTAGTACTATATGAGATAGACATACTACATTTGCTCCACAGTAATAATATATAGTAGTACTATATGAAGTAGTAGTAATAGAAAATTTGTTGCATTTAGTGTGGGTGTGCCTTTGATCATCAAGAGGCAGAGAACAGGAAAATCAAGGTATAAAGTGTATCAATGTTACCACAAAACAGTAAAACAGGCAAATTATGCCATTAGAATATTTTAATTGAATCCTGTATCATTCTTACTCATTCCAAAGAAATCAATACCAAGATTCAGGCAACAATTTTCCAACTATGTCAGCTGCATGCAGAAATATAACCAAGCAGATATTTCCAGACAGAAATCATAGTTGACGGCATGTCAACATAGACAATGTACAGTGCTCATGTGAGAAAGTAGAAAGTAATGAACCGCACCAACCAACTAATCAGTCACTCTCCAATCAGGTATACTATTACCCAATCAGAATCAGAATGGTCTTTATTGGCCAAGTATGTTTGCACATCCACGGAATTTGACTCCATTTTTGTGGCTCTCAATGGACACGGAATAGCAACACAGCGGTCTTCAGGAATATATACAAGGAATGGCTATATACAGGTGAAACCGTTTCTGTGAACTGTAGACGGCATACAAATAGTGCAAAGAAGTGAAGAGTGCAAGAAATGCTGAGATAAATATTAAACGATAAAAAAGACATTACTTTATATCCATATAGTATGTGGATTTTATTTACATACAGTATACAGCCTGTTCAGATATACAGTAGTGAGTGAAATATATTGGACAGTTGTATTTCAGACTAAAATGAATATGTATGATTTGCAGGTACAGTGGGTAGTATAGTGTTCCAGGGTTATTGCACAGTTCCACTGTGAGTTAATTGTTCTTAAGTGTGATGGCAAGGGTTAAACTGTTCCTGTGGCTGGTGGTTTTGTTGTACAGTGTTCTGTAGCACCTACCAGAGGGGAGAAGTCGGAACAGGTTGTATCTAGGGTGTGAGGGGTCTGTAGTGATTTTCCCTGCCTGTTTCCTGACTCTGGAGGTGTACAAGTCGGCACCGATAATCTTTTCTGCAGACCTGACTGTCTGTTGTAGTCTGTGCCTGTCCTATTTGGTGGCTGATCCAAACCAGACCATTAGGGAAGTACAGAGAGCAGACTCAATGACTGCAGTGTAAAACTGGATCAGCAGCTGCTGGGGCAGGTTTTATTACATAAGCTGGCGCAGGAAGTACATCCTCTGCTGGCACTTTTTTTTTTGGTGTGGATTTTTCCCCTTTTTTTTCTCCTCATCTGTACCTGGGCAATCACCCTTGCTCTCTGATCTGTCCCAGTCACTGCTCCACCCCCTCTGCCGATCCGAGGAGGGCTGCAGACTGCCACATGCCTCCTCCAATACATGTGGAGTCGCCAGCCGTTTCTTTTTCACCTGATGGTGAGAAGTTTCGCCAGGGGGATGTAGCGCGTTGGAGGGTCATGCTATTCCCCCCAGTTCCCCCTCCCCCCTGAACAGGCGCCCCGACTGACCAGAGGAGGCGCCAGTGCAGCGAACAGGACACATGCTCACATCCAGCTTCCCTCCCGCAGACACGGCCAATTGTGTCTGTAGGGACGCCCGACCAAGCCAGAGGTACTGCTGGGACTTTTTGATGACTGTTGATATTGGACTTCCACTTCAGGTCCTGGGAGATTGTAGAACCCTGGAAACTGGAAGGAATCCATAGCCGACACTATTGCTGTTGAGTATGGTGAGGAAGGGACAGTGATGGGGACTCCTCCTGAAGTTCCACTGTCATCTCCACAGTTTTGAGCGTGTTCAGCTCCAGGTTATTGTGGCCACACCACAGGGCCAGCTGTTTGACCTCCCATCCATATGCAGACTCATCTGCAGCATCTCGGATGAGGCCGATGTCTGTAGTGTCATCTGCAAATTTCAGAAGTTGAACAGATGGGTCTCCTGAGGTTCAGTCATTGGTGTAGAGAGAGAAAGAGCAATGGGGAGAGCACACATCCCTGAGGGGTGCCAGTACTGACTTTCCGGATGCTGGTTGGGATTTTCCCCAGCCTCACCTGCTGCTTCGTGTCTGTCAGGAAGTTTGTGATTCACTGACAGGTGGAGGTGGGCACAGTGAGCAGGGTAAGTTTGATGAGTAAGACTTCTGGGATGATGGTGTTGAACGCCGAGCTGAAGTCCACAAACAGGATTCTTGCGTACGGCTCTGGGGAGTCAAGGTGTTGCAGGATGTAATGCAATCCCATGTTGGTTGCATCATCCACTGACCTGTTTGCCCTGTAGGCAAACTGCAGGGGGTCCAGCAAGGGGCCTGTGATGTCCTTCAGGTGGGTCAACACTACTCTCTTGAAGGATTTCATGACCACAGACGTCAGGGCAATGGGCCTGTAGTCATTCAGTCCAGTGATGGAGGATTTCTCGGGGACCGGGATGATAGTGGAGCGTTTGAAGCAGGAGAAGACTTCACACATTTAGTGATCTGTTGAAGATCTGTGTGAAGATAGGGGCCAGCTGGTCTGTGCAGACTTTCAGACAAAAGGGTGACACACCATCTGGGCCTGGTGCCTTTCTGACCTTCTGTCTCTGATTCAGCTGACACAGATCCTCCTCACAGATTGTCAGTGCCAGTGGAGAGTCAGGGGGGAGAGGAGGGATGATGGCAGGGGGCGCAGTTGGTTGTGTAATGTCTGAGTTGGAGCAGGTGGGGGATGTGGAAGTGGGGTGATTAATCCTGCAGTAAAACACATTCAAGTTGTCAGCTAGTTGAAGGTTCTCGACAGTGTGGAGGGAGGGTTTCCTGTAGTTGGTGATGTGCTGCAGGTCTCTCCACACAGATCCAGGATCGTTAGCCGAAAATGTGTTTTGTTTAATTACTAATGCCTTACCAACTCTAAAACAACCCCCACTATCTGTCCCCCCCACCACCACCCCCATACGCACACACAGGCAGAGAATAATGAATTCCGCCGCCGTCTGGACAAGCAGACTGAGCAGCGGCAGAAGGTGGAGGGACAGTCTGAACAGAAGACTCAGCAGGTGGAGGAGCTGCAGAGGCTCCTGGGCAGCATGGAGATGGAGAACGCCATTCTCACAGACAAGATGACTGCAGGCGAGGCAGAGCTGCTGCAGCTCAAAACAGAAAGCGAGTACGGGAAGGAGAAAGCGCAGAGGTGAGAGGTCACCTGGGCTTTGCTGGGTCACACTGATGTAACGACTGGATGTTCAGACATACCACACCTAAATGAAGCTTAGATTGTCAGTTTAGCGCTCATCTTCGGCAACCCAAATAATGAGAAGCAAAAGCTTAATTTCTTCCACTGATGTTAATTTGTTTCATTGCAAAGTTTTAAAGATACTACCTGGTCTGTTTTTTTTTTGTTGTCCCCCCCCCCATATAAGCTGAAGTCCTCTGTAATACTCTGTCTTTAGGTCCAATACGCGTTTGCTATTGCCACACCCTCTGACTACCATGTTATAATGACGGGTGTGTGCATGTGTATATGTGTGTGTGTGGGATGGGCACAGGAGCGAGGAGCTGGAAAAGGAACTAGCCTTACTGAAGGAGAAAATTCATCACCTTGATGACATGCTGAAGAGTCAGCAAAGGAAGGTTCGCCACATGATCGAACAGGTATAAACCTCACAAACTCACACTGTACACAGCTAAACACTGTACACTCACGCACACAAATACTCTCTCTCTCTCTCTCGCTCAAGCACATACACACACACACACACACACACACACAGTATATTGAGCCACACAGATTATGAGGCATAAAATCTCACACAGGCAAAGGAACAGACACAGAAAACAGAAACGAGCTGTTCAGCACACAGGAAGTAGTGAATGAGGAAATTGGATTTTGAGGAGGTGGACACATTAAAGCTTAATTGATCGGAGGGAGTGGAGCCAAGCAGAAACGCGACTCACTTGTCATGAATAAGAAATGCTGCATGTGCTCCTCCTGAACAACTGAGTTGTTTTCCTCTTGTGTTTCCTGCGTTAATGTGTGTGTGTGTGTGTGTGTGTGTGTGTGTGTGTGTGTGTGTGTGTGTGTGTGTGCGTGCGTGCGCGCGTGCGTGTGTGTGTGTGTGTGCGTGCACATGTGCATTCTTTGAATACAGCTGCAGAACTCACGGACACTCATCCAAGAAAGAGAACGATTCATCGGGGATCTAGAGGAGAAGGTGGCTTTCTTGGAAGCCGAGGTCAGAAAGTAGTTTAACACCTTGTACAAACTTGCTTTAGTTTGGTAACAGTTTTTAGGTTTTGAAGGAATTCACCACAACACTGTAGAACTCTGCTCTGTTGGTACCTTTTTGCTAGAAAATAAAGCCCATGGGATCGCCACTCCTTCTAACTTGGACCACCATCTTCTGTCTACAGAACAGAGAAATGCATGACCACATGGACTACTTCCTGGGACAGCAGGATCCTCCACCGCTGACATGCAGTGAGAGCAAGCCCCAGGTTATCTACAGGTAGTGATGCACAAACCCATCTCATAAAGGTCCTATCTGTACAACTGCAAGATGTTATTCTCCCACTGGACAAAGAAAATTCATGTAAATCAGCTGCATTGGTATTAAGTGCCCCAGTAAGACTTGTGTTGATTTTCCTCACACAGCAAACCTCTCACACCGTCAACGCAAACCGACAAGACCCTTCCTTTTATCAAAGTCATTGAGATCAAGTCCTGAACAGAGAATGAGAGAGCAAAACGTGTGACGACAAAGGAGAGCTCATCAAGGCATAAACCTCGACAAACCTTAATCTTATCCAAGTAAAACAATTTGTAAATATGTATTTAATCAACTACAAGGATATAATACACAGGTTTGCAATGATTTGAAAAGGCAAGCTCAGCAGCCCCCAGGTGATACAGCAGATTTACTTGCAATTGTTACTTCTTATGAAGCTTATCTGCTTGTGAGAATGCTTTGCAGGTATCTAAAGAGACCTTTAGTGGAAAGTTGAACTGGGCTTCAACGAGTGATAGTATTAAAAAAGGAAACAAGGAAGCAAACGACAGTGGAGGGGACTTTACACAGCTACTGACACAAGTGACAAATCCCCACAGCACGCACTTTCCTGCAAAATCTCCCTTTGGCAGCAGTAGGTAGTAAGTAGTAGCATGGACTGGAGTCTGACAGAGTTCCCTGGACTGTGCTGCTTGCCTTCTCCTTTCCCTCTAAGAGTCCATTCAGAAACTGAAAATAATTCTGACAGATCACGATATAAAAGTGGATCTGCAGCCATTTCAGCTGCAGACAATATGGTGTTCGCATTCTCCATTTTCACTTGGATTAACAGGCAAGACAAAGAAAGACTGCTCTTTTATTATCATAAATGTCGATGTTTTACGCACACATACACACACATATATACACACACACACACACACACAGCTCTGCTGCAGACTCAACTAGAATCCTAAACTTCAGAGTTCAGGGGTCGAATTCCTCATTGCTTTGCACCTCATTGGCAGTGCCATGCATGCAGTTGTTTATGTCAGTTTAGTAATGTTCTTTTATATTCAACCTAAATGTATTTTGCAGGCATTACCATGGGTTTCTCAAATGAACCTTAAGAGCAGTGATGGTATTTATGTATATAAGAATTCTGACCTATTTCCGTTTGAGAGATCAGAGGTTAGTTGTGTGAGTTACTAGTTGATGCTGTTTATTTAGTTTTCACAGTGAAGAGTCATATCTAAGCTGCCAAGTACTGCCTAAACATCCTATAACAGAGCAACATGGGTCCTTTTGTTGTGCAATTTGCCTTAACATCAGATACATCTAGTATGTAGTTTTAACAATCAGTGCATAAGCCTGTACTGCTCCATCGTCAATACATTTCTGTCTTTCTTTGTATGAAATTTTATTTTTCTGATACCTTTATTTTGAGAAGTTTCATCAACTGTGTGACTGTGAAAAATTCCTCATTAATTAATATTCTGTTACAGGCAACTGAAGTGCAGCTTTAACTTTCATTGGGATCGTTTGAATAAATGTATTTAACTGTATTTAAAAAGAACTTGTCCGTCTTCGCCATTTCTTCTACTTTCAATGAAAGAACACATGAAGCCCTCATGAAGCTCATTTGCAGCTTCATTACTGCATTATTCTGTAACGAAATACTGCCACCTCGTGGCTATATTAAAATACAGCCACGAGGTGGCAGTATTAATTGGCACTACTAATTGTTGTTTTTTTTTTTCTTGTAACCTCACAGGTTTGAAATAACCACACAAAAACAAATCAAGTAAAGAAATTCATTAAATTAGAATATTCATTTTCCATATAAATAAAATCTGACATCTACAGACAATCAGAACATGCATTACTATTTGCACACCTTTGAGTTGAGGGAGACAAATTGTCGAGGCCAACAGCCAGGCATTTTCTCTTCACAAAAATCTGTACTGATCAGTGGAAAAGGACTGGCCAAAGACGAGCTACATTCATGTTTTTTTTTTCTTTCTTTTTTTTTTCTCGAGAGCAAACTCATTAGGTCCAAAATAATGAAAATGTAAACTGTGCACGCACAAGGGCTGTGGGACTGACCAAAAACAACATAAAATATAATCTGGGGACTGCAGAATGAATTGCTCTAAAAATTAGGCATTATTTTTTCTGCAGCACTTTTTTGAGAGTTCGCGAAAATGTGCTGGCAAATGCCAATAATAGGCCTTCCTTTCACCTATTCAAATGTGGTAAGTTTTACTAGGCCAAGGATTCTTCACAACACAAGGAAACCTTGTTCAAGAGGCTCTCCAGAACCTTTTGGAAAAAGATTTACAACCGGATAATTTTTTTTTTATATGTATGAAGCAACCCTTGAGTAGTGAACACACACACACACAACCATGTAGATTTTGTTTGCCATTGTCAGAGCTTTGCTTGCAGTCTTTCCACCAAGTCTGAAATTCTTTTGGAGCAGTCTCAGTGGTGTCTCAAAATCAACCCCATTGTCAGTCTCTCAAAGGGTGCTCTCTAGTGTATTGTAGTTGTCCTTGAAGCTCTTGAGCTCCAGAAAGTGTTTGGGCCTTTTGCTGCGCTGGCCAGTGGAGGGCAGGTAGGTGACCTGAATGGTTGAGGGAGCGCCGCGAATAGGAGAGCCTGTCAGGTCCTTGGCGGCAGACTGGTGATGCTGGTCTAGGCTGGTGGTGCTGGAGTAGGCCTTCACCCTGAGAGAGTAGACAGAGAGAGAAGGGGCATTACTAAGTTAATTATTTCACCTTAGAAAGCATTAGTACAGCTATGACTGCAGTCGTAAAGTAGCTAAGTGAACTGACAATTTTATCAGCCTCAATCCAAGGTAACCAACATTTGCCACAGTAAATTTCAAGTTCAAACCATATTTTAAAATGCACTTACACATCAGCTAATTCAGTGAGAGCTTGCTGGTATTTCAGAAACTCTGTTTCCCCAAATACCTGAAACGCAAGAGTGGCGGTCAAATCATCAACATAACGAATAACAAAACTGTCAGATCATGTTTATTCTTTTAAATAACCTCTCACTCTAACAAATACATCATAGCTGCACATGCACACAGAAAAACAGCACATGTAAAAAAAAAACTAACAAAAGAAATAAGAAAAAAAAGGCACAACTCCACACACGTGCACTATCATTACACACCCCAGTCCCATGGCGAGCACTATCGTAACCCTCCAGAAGGCTGTCAATGAGTGCACTGCGGCTGCTCTTGATCAAAGAGTGGGAATTGCGTAGCTCCATCAGCCAGCTCCGGAAGTTGCGTCCAGTAAATGCGCTGGGACTCCGGCTGATCTCTTGTAGCGGAATGCCTGAGGTCAAGGAAGGTCAGGAGACACAGGGGAGATAAGAATAAATGAAAAATTACAATCTCTGTGAGGAAATGGTTAGTACAGTAGCAAAAGATGGGGCAAAGATATAATAGAACAGAGCATCGGTGAGTATTGATGACAGTGATTCAAGCATAAATAAAAAAGTTCTCCAATCTCCAGACAGTGATCACCACAAGGTGAACTATATGTTTTATTTTCTTGAAAATATCCTATTCCCATGAAATTAACTCTAGTCTGACACTACATGTGTCTAGATCATGAACAAAGCTACAATCCTCATTATTGCCATTTGTTTAACTGAGTTCTGCGGTGATACTGGTAATTGCATTGCTGCTTGAACATGCCAAGAGACCCATTCAGCAAAACAGAATTGTTCATACTGTTGTGTCAGAATTTTCCCGACTGCCAAACAAAAAAACATAACTGAACCTAAGATTTAAATCATGATCATGGGATCATCTTTGGGTACACATCTTCTACAAGCTTGGTCTACCATGTCCGCTTATAAGCCACAACAACTTTGCTTATTCTTCAAACTTGCCAGTACCTGCCTTACTCTTCCACATTTGGGTGCTATGCTGTAGACATAACAAACTCAGCATTGTATAATTTTTCCCGGGAGAAAGTCCTACCTGTGCATAACCTACATATTTGTGGATAAGATGTTATTTTAAGTACTTAAGCAATATAAAGTATCAAAAAAGACATTTGCTTACATGTAAATCTCCAGGCTTGTAGTTTTATTGAGTTTAAAAATATGTGGACACACAAACTAAGTTTAGATATATGTTTAGATACATTTACCCTCCACTTCATCCCTGATTAAAGGTTAAAGGCAACAGACACGGTCTTCTCTTACAAATCTACAGGTAAGGAGATGTGATTTGCAGAGCTACAATGTATATGCACAGTGTACAGAATAGTTTGTTAACTTTTCAAACGAGGCAAAACCACAAGTTGAACATTGTGAAATGATGACAACAATAGTAATAAACATGGAACTGAAACGATGATTTTAACATCATCGCAAACATAGACATAAGGCTTAAAGACAAATCTCTCACCTGAATCCCGAATGGCATCAAGAGCCTTCATCCTGAACAGATAGTTGTAGCAACCTTGGGAATACAAGCACTTTTTTTTAAAGCAACATTACAGAAAGTCTGACCATAATTGCTTTAGAGATATTCCAATGTTTCATGAGTAAAGAGTTGACGACTCACTGATTTGTGACCCTTGTTTTAGTCTATCATCATCTTCTGACAGGAGACGAGGTTCAAAACAGATTTCCTGAACCTTGGAGAGCCGTGAATCAATCTCTTCTCTAAGACCCTGTAATCCATCAACAACACAAGGATCCTCTGAACTCTCATATTGACAGCAACTATAGGCAGTGTTTTCCTGGCCATACATAATCAATCCAACTACACGGGGTTGGGAGAGGTGACAGCTGCGTAAAAATGCGACCTACACTTTATGACTGCACTGACCAGTGCCCAAAGTGGGACACTGTATACCATTGTGTTTTACAATTTATTACTGACTGTGGCAATTGCATTCACCACTGTAGTCTGTATACTGCTGCTAAGTGGCCATCTCTATGTCTGCAGACTTTCGCGAATTGGTTAGCTTTTATATATAAATCTCTTGGTCTTGTTCCTCCTTATCTGTGTACATGCGTGTAAAAACCAAAACCAATATGCCCTGTGCTCTCACGATATTCTACAGATGTTGGTCCCCAGAATTAGAGGAGAATTAGGCAAAACAGCTTTTAAATACGCTGCCCCTTCGTCCTGGAATAACGCACAGAAGGACCTGAAATTGTTTGAGCT
The DNA here is from genome assembly GCF_029633865.1 of Lampris incognitus. Classification (NCBI taxonomy): domain Eukaryota; kingdom Metazoa; phylum Chordata; class Actinopteri; order Lampriformes; family Lampridae; genus Lampris; species Lampris incognitus. Next base: position 29,317,733 of record NC_079228.1, read on the forward strand.
GATTACTATGGAGGAATTTAAGTCCATTTTAAAGAAGTGAGAAAATAGTACTCTTGGTCAACGTGATTGCCCCTAAATTTTCACTGAAATCATCCTAGAAATTTGTACTTGTTTATGCATCATAACTGGATTTTTGTCCTCGACCTTGTATTGCACATTAACTGGATATTGTTTTCATTCGTTTGTAGTATGTGACAGTTGTATTTGTCTATTCGCATGGTTTGTGTTTATTGTTGTAACAATGTGTATGCTACTCTCTTGGCCAGGTCATTCTTGAAAAAGATATTTTAATCTCAATGAGACTTTTACCTCGTTAAATACAGGATATATAAATGTATAACCTTTGGTGCGTTGTGCCCTATGGGGGCATGGGGTCCCCGGCGGGATCGCATAGCAAAACGCATGATCTGCCTCTTGACGAAGATGAACAGCAACACGAACACCTGCAATGAAAAAGTGGATATTTAAAATTTAATAATGGAAACGATCTGTACGTTCTTTCGGATGAGCGGTTGTAGTAGTAGTAGTAGTAGCTTGATGTCTAACCTAAAAAGGTTGCCTGACGCTAGACAAATACTTACCAAACTCCCATAGGCCATGACCAAAACTACATTAACTCCAGATAAAGGCGATGACTCTGCCATTTTCTGTGCATGTGAAGTGTTTGCTTTGCGCTCCACTAATTTGAAGTCCAGCTAAAGTGAAGTTAGCTTAACGTAAAGTTGGCTAACCGCCTAGCTAACACACAGGCAACGTTAGCCGTTTAATTTTTGAGGAACGACTGCAGCGCAACCCAGCGGGCTATGTTGCCGCTAAAAACTGTAAACTGATATGAAGACTTGTGGCGATATTTCAGGGGTGACAAAATAACGTATCGTGCAGTGAATCGACTCATTTTTCCAGCGTTTGCGATTAAATTGACAGCTTTAGCTGGCAAGCTACAGCGAATTGAGGGCGGGGCGACATCGGTTTTACGACGCTTCAAAATACCGTAATAACGTCTAAGGGCGCCGTCAAAACAAGGGTGGATTGTTATAACCTGCACAGAATATTGATAAGCGAAATAGTTGACGGGTGTTATAACAAACAGCTTTTCCGTGCCTAAGTGCAACGCAGAATATGAATACAAACATACAGGATGGGGTTTCGCCGGCATTTGAGAACCAGTCTAATCTTTGCAGTTTGCGTTTTCTCAATAAAAACAATCCCCTGAACCTGGGCAGCCGTACTTATTGAGGTGCATACTTTTGTCAATGGATCACATTTTTTTCTTTTTTTTTTCTTTTATATCCCCCCCTTTTTTATTTCTGTGACACCGAGTGAATATTTGGGTTGTATGTAGCAAAGAGATCTGTTTATTCTTGGCACATGACATTAGGATGTGCCTTGTTTTCTCTTTCTCTCGTGTGTTTTTTATGTTTTCTTTTTTCTCTCTTTTTCCCTTATTGTTCACAGTAGTTGAGTTTGTATTGTGCAGCACAACTTGCACCGAATTTGAACAATGCGGCACAGTGGGAACTGAGTTTTGAAATATATAGTAGCTGAATTAATTTAAGAGTAGGTAAGGAGGGGTAGGAAAAATAAGTATACTTATGCTCCTTTTCGAGCATGTAACAGATAATCTGATGCATACGGAGATTTGTTCGCTGAGTTTGATATGTGGATTTTTGTTGATCACTTCAGCTTACTGGCAATAGCTTATCTGTACGTTATCTGCTGCTTATTTACATTTTCGAAATAAAGCATCATCGTCATCATCAAATGCGTGTTTATCAAATAATCAATTAGACTTGAGCACTCTCAGGTCAACCACTAGGCCTTAATCCATGTTTTGGACAATGAGATAGGACGCAACCTACGTCACATGTTTTGTTGTTTTACCGAAAATGTATTTTTATAATTGTCGCACATTTGTGCCCCTGAAAATTTGATAGACGTTCATATTACAACTATAAGTGGGCGATCACATGTTGTGGGTCCGGTTTCCTTGAAGCGCCCCGTCAACCACGTGACGCGGCTATCTGTGGTGTCAGAGTGGAAAAGAAACAGGTAAATTCAGAGTCTCGCTTTTATTGTCTGCGTGAGTCAGTACCATACAATTTCTCAAGTTAGTTTTATTAATTTGGGGATTCGGGGACTTTAACTCTCGTCCTAGATCCGACTCGGAGTTCGTCTGCGAGACCACTTGGTCGGGCGTATTGCAGAATATCTAACATTTGAGCCGTGTTTCTGGTCAGTATCGCCTGATATTTATTTTCATTTCAGGGGCCTACGGGCCCGTCTTAAGCCTCGTCGTCTCGTATTTGGGAAGCCCCGCCATTGCGCCGCGTTGAGGCCACAATTGGCGGATGATGTAGCAGAGCAGCGGCGCAGTTCGCGAGGTTGCTACCCTGTTAGGCTAAGTAACGTTTTGCAGCCACGGGAATCGGCGTTAGTTCCCGAAGATAGCGTGGCTAACTCGGTAGCCTCCGTCGAGCGGTACCCGACCGATGCGAGTATTTTTTATTTATTTTTTAGTCTAAATTGCACACGGAAGAAAGCAGTTTCACGAATTGACATGTTAGTGGCTGGTAACTGTCGAGCAACGGCGTAATCAACCAGGGCGAAGGGGTAACTTCTAGGCGAGGTAGCGGCGGTTACCCAACCGTAGTAGTAGTGTTCGTTTCCCTAAACCCCGCTAGCTGTGCCATAGCTAGCTTCGCCAACGTTAGCAAAATTAGCGTTGGTCGCGCCATGAGGCGAGGCTTTGAAGCGGAAACCCACCGAAACACCAAAGCTCCCCCATTAAGTGTTAGCCAGCTAGCCTGTTGGCCATGTGGTTGGGTTTGTGGGGGTGATTGATATGTCCGACGGGCCCCGGTCGTAGGAGTCATCTTTAGGCTAGTCAAAAAATAGGCTCTACGCAACGTTAGCAAGATTAACGAAACGCAAGCGTTCTCGAGGTTCCTCTGCTATCAAAGGAAATCCGTTTGATGTCATCGTATACACATCTTGGTGTTATGTCCATATGTTTATGAATATTTTGTGTGAGATAACATAAAATTGGTTATTTGTCGTACGTGGTTGTATGTTCTCGTAAAGCCCTACGGAACTACCCTGTGATTGTGGGCAATACAAATAAACTTGACTTTTGTTTTTACACTGATTTCTGCAACGTAGTTTCCCACCCTCTTAAGCCTGTCCAGCTAATAAATGATCGACACGTGTTATGAAGTAGTATGGAGTTTTGTACTTATACATAATACGTGTAGTAACCTGCTGTACCATGCATGCAACGCTTTACTTCCTGGGTGATGCCCGCGACAGCGCCTTGGAAAAGGCGCAGCAAAAAAGCACTGCCACTCCTTTGCATCACTTTATCAATGGATACGACGCTTCTGGTCGCTTGGACACCAGTTAGTTTTATTTTTCTTTCGGCCGCAAACCACTCCGTCGAGGGACACAAGTGTCAAGTCTACTCGATGTGTAACCGACATATACTGTGTTATAGTCATCTCTAATTCGTAGCGATCTGTCTCTCCTCAGGTGTTATTCCTTTGTAAATACTATTATTTGTATATACTGTAAATGATGACGTCCGTGGGCGGAAACCGAGCCCGGGGAAGCTGGGAGCAAACACAGGGCCAAACACAGAGCCAGACACAGCACAAGCAGAGGCCACAGGTACCACCGCCTAAACCCACAAGTTTATCACAAATGGCTTGAAAGAGTAAAAATAAGGCAAAAAAAAAAAGCTGTACAATGCAGTAGAAATTTCAACCCTGTAAGTAGTTGTTTGTAAAAATAGCTTTGTTGCATTACTGTTTAAAATTAGTACAACTGCCTTTACATCTTTATTAAAAAGTGTGTACCTGAGTTACACATAGGCTAAGATCTCAATTTGACATTCAGTGTACATATTGTTCTCTGCCTTTGAATAAGAGCAAGTCTACCGTTGGTTTTTGTTTGAGTGACCCCTCTTTCATGCTTAAATACTTAATGTTCTAGTTTTCTCCACAACAGGCTACTGCTGAGCAGATCCGACTCGCGCAGATGATTTCGGACCACAATGATGCCGACTTTGAAGAGAAAGTGAAGCAGGTGAGAGATGCACAGAATCTAATTTAAAGCCTTAGCTATGGGGTGCCCCGGTGGCTCATCTGGTAGAGCACATACCACATAAGGCTAAGTCCTTACCGCTGCAGCCTGGGTTCGAATCCAGCCCGGGCCCCTTGCTGCATGTCATCCGCCCCTCCTGTCGTGCTCTCTCTCAACCATCGCCATCAAATAAAGGCAAAAAAAATACTTGGCTCTATAATCTTTTGTCCTTAATGTATGTGAAAAAAGTAAAGTAGAACAACTTCGTCTTTATGTATGCTCAATAATCCAGGTAAGGAAATCACAGCAAGGTGAATCAGTTCGTCTGATTAACCTTTTATCTGACAACTATGTTTCTAAGCAAAGAATGAGCATTATGAAACCTTTTGCAGCTAGTATAACCTGAAAAAGTATTTTTGGTCCTCGTGACCACAAATTCCCACCGTTAACAACAAACACAACCATTTCCATTCTCTTTTTCTGCTTTGCAAAGTTGAATTTTCAAAAGCAAACAAAGCCAGTGGCACCACCTTTTCTTTATATATATCAACAACCTGTTTTTTGTAAGATCAAATGTATGTATATACTGAATTCAAACAGGTTTGATTTTTAACACCAGCAACACCTGTCTTTTGTCTTTTTTAGATTTCTCAAACATTAAGAATTTTTCAATTTTAAATGTGTAGAATCTAGTCTTGAATTTCAGTCTGGTATGTTCTTTATGAAATTAATGGGCCCAAGCTACTCTATTTCATTAAAAAAAAAACTATTGAAGGTCATACCTAAAATAAACAGTCCTGCAAGGTTTTTGTTGTGTTTTTTTTAAGTGAGGTCTACCTGTATAAACATGCTGGTAGGGCCCAACTTTATGAAAAGGTTCTTTCACTTTGTCCAATATCCTCTTGTACAATATCCCAAAAATATGATTTAAAAACTACTGAATTATATCACTAGTTTTTAGTACTCTGAACACTGGTGAACATGTTTTAATGTTTGATCAGGGTGGAGCATATTGAGAGGATAAAGTTAATGTCTACTGAATTTGTATTTATTTTGTCATTAAGATTTTTTTGGTCACAAGAACACTATTTGTGTGTATTATCTTTTTCTGCATAAATAAGAACCCATTTTTGTCTACAAGGGATCATTTCTGTGCAGAGCTCAATCATTCCACTCTCCCTTTTCCAGCTGATTGATATCACAGGCAAGGACCAGGATGAGTCTATGATCGCGCTGCACGACTGCAATGGGGATGTCAACAGAGCCATCAATGTGCTGCTGGAGGGCAGCCCAGATACTGTGAGTATGGGCTTTGTGTGAGGGCTTAGTGGTGTGAGGGCCAAGCCCCTTTGGTAAACAGCGTTGCTACTAAGTGACCAACATTTATCACCCTGAAACATTGCTACTGTTTAGTTTCCTAGATGCACTAGCAAGGATACGGGCTCCATAGTGGTGACACTACACATTGACTTGCTTTAGATGAAAAGTGTTCACCAGTCGTTTTGAACGACTATATACTGGTATGGTTCAGTGACGGCATGAAATTATCATCATTTGTCCCTGGATCCATTGAATTTGACCCATTTCTGCAGTAACAGTTTTTCTCCTCCATGGTCTACCAAAACTCAGTGGATTTGGAAAGAAAATTCTATTAGTAAAGCTTCCTGAATTTGTCTTTGCTTTGTCACTAGGACTCTTGGGAGATGGTGGGAAAGAAGAAGGGAGTTTCAGGCCAGAAGGAGACTGGCCAGTCAGAGACTGGAGAGGAAGGAAAGGAGAACAGGGAGAAAGGAGGAGAGAGGGATGTGGCACGTCGTCGTGGTGGGGCCCCCCGCAGGGGCCGTGGGGCCAGCAGGGGACGAGAGTGTGAGTTCCTTCAATGGCCAGGCTCTCTGCAACACTAATCCATTCCCATTTTCTGCTAGCATGTCTCTACAATTGTCTGTTTGTTTCCTTAAGCTTTGGTTTGGCTTACACAACATCAGGAATTAATCTACCTAACTGGGTAGGGATGCTCGATTTTTAGCGTGTTCCCTTTTTTAATTTGTATCAGTTGCCACATTTTAGCTTAGAATTAAAATCAGACTTTCGGTTGTCATCACCACCATGTTGACTTGTGCCTTGTTCAGACCAGGCAGGGCCATGATGCACATTGCAATGCTAAGCAAGTTTTGACATTTTTTGTCCTGCTACTGTGAACAAATCATCAACAACACACAAGTTATCTTTTGCTACATCTAGCTCGCCTTTAACTTAAAACAGCACACAAGGGACCCTTCCTGCTGTTGCCTTGGAGGGTAACAGTGTGTGCTCCAGCCAAATACAAAACTAGAGAATGATTTCTGGTGCATTTATTCTAAATGTTGGATTACAATTGACTTGCACATGAAATCACAAGTGTTAGTTTTTTGTTTGTTTTTTTCAATTAGAGTTATTTTAATTTATTATTTGTATTGGTGAAAAAAAATTGTTTGCTCCAATGCAACAGTTGGGATAGTTTTTCTGCCAGCCTCTGCTCTCAGTTGTGGGTTGTGTCCACATCTAATGCTGTTTGTTCTTTCATTCTTCCTCTCTGAAGTCCGTGGCCAAGAGAATGGCTTGGATGGTAGCAAAGCCAGTGGAGTAGCTGGAAGAGGCACAGAGCGAGGCCGAAGGGGAAGAGGCAGAGGAAGAGGGACTGCTGGTAAGTGATCAGACACACTCCCATCCTCATTTCAGAACCTTTTTCTGGAACATTCTTATTGTCCTAATTAATTTCAGAATCTGAAATTAATTATTTTGAGAATCTAAATTAAGTTCTACACCTTTCTCCTCAGGAGTGTCTGGAAGGCGGGGAGGCAGGTTCTCGGCACAGGGCATGGGGTAAGGGAACACCTGCTTTGCCTAAAACCAGGGGGGCTTTTGTTCCTCTCTCTTACCTGTTGCCATGGTCACCAGAGAGCAGGACCCCAGTCTATTGTTAAGACTTAATCCAAAGAAGGCAGGACATATGCCAGCCAATGGAGAAGGAGCAGCGTGGGTTGAGCACAGTATTTATGTAACTCAACTCTGTGGAGAGTGCATGCTTTCTAAACAACGTGTTTGAAGTGAAATTTGGATGGATCCACTCAATATCGTAACAACCCCTCTGGTTAACATTGAATGTTTGCTGTCTGGCTATGGCTTATTGTTCCATCTGCATCTCTCTCCTCTGGTTATATAGGTCACAAGTTTGTGTGTATTTCACGTGTTTGTCTTTGAAATACAGCAGTCGTAGTGTAGTATGTATCACTACAGAGGCCAGGGGTTCTGCTTTCAGCTGTGGTGTTTTTGCTGGTGTGTTTGCCAATGGCCATCTTAAACCCTGTCATCTATTGGTTTGTCCATCATTTCTAAACATGTAGCATCACAGCAACCTTAACGTTGTATCTTTCTTTGATACATTAGAAAACAAATTGTGTTGTGGGGTTTCGCGGTAACTTCTAAAACTAGTACTTTTTTTTTCTTTCCGAGGAGACGAGTTATGGTATGTGGTTCCCTTTATTGGGGCCACGAGGTTTACTGTCCTGTCCTAAGCCTAGAAGTAAACCACCATCAATATCTTTTTTCAAATATTCAATGGATGTAAATGGAGGCAGGATAAGGCATAACTACAACAACACAAGGAGATTCTTTATCAGTAAGATGTTTGCCAAAGCACTAAAAATAACTGTCTTCGAGAGATCTTTGTGCTCCAAGTTTCTGTGATATTTCCATGATTTGCGAAATTGTTATGTGTGCTAATACTTTAAAGAATATCATAAAGCATACAAGGATCGCTCTTTGTTTTATGAGGGATCTAGCCCAAGCTGTTTGTTGGAGTGAGCTGAGAGCTGGAGTTTCATTAGCCTGCTTTCCACTTGAGAGAATAGCCAAGGAGTTTTCATGTCACTCAGTTTGAATCCAGACAATTTCCCTTTTTGTCGTTTGGCCACTTGTCAATAGCAGAAATTTGATTATCAGCTTGGTCTCAGTATTATTAAACCAAACATCACCCCTTCACCTTGGATTGTAAGCCTTTTCATCCAGCCTAGTTTCTTTAAGGCCCAATTTAGCCTTGTCACACAAATATTTAAAGGAGCACACAGGCTTTTGGGCACATAAGCTCCCTGATCAACTTAATATTATGTGATAAGAAGATTGGCAGCAGTTTCACCTCCTAGTGTCTGGTAATTGGTGCCTTACAGTAACGCTTTTTGAGATTATGCTAGGTTAGCCTGCACTGTCTACGTACTCGGTGTGTTTAAAACTTAAGGGTGCACTGTGGAAATGTAATTAAATACTGGACACTTGCTGAAGTCAATCAGCTACCAGGTTTTACTTGCGCAACAGCAAGACAAAGACCCCCCCCCCCCGAAAAAAAAAAAGAAAAAACGTCTGTGTGCTGGTTTTGATGACCAACCGTCACTAGGAAGAATGAGGTCATCTGCAGCAAAAAGGCAAAGATTGAAACGGCTTACAACCTAAAGCAGGGCATATGAGCTTAGCAATGCTGTGTCCTTACATTTCTGGAAATCTTACATAGCACTTTTTAAATGGCTTAAATTGTGGCAATAATGCTAGTTGACCCAATTCATAGATGCTGCCATCATGTTCTGAATTTATATAGGGATGCACAATGTAAGTCAAGTGGATGAATACATTTGCTGTTGCGTAACAGCCGCAGTTGTTTCACCGCTGCGTTTGGCTTCTTGAACTGGGTAATGACCCAAACAAAATGAGAGTGAAACTACAGCGCAAGACAAGCCAGTTTGCTGACGGGTAATCGGTTTGTTGCTAACATTGTGTAAGATGGTCCGACATCTTGGGTATGTTGGTGCTCTAGATTGTGTGGCTTTTGGAGCTTGGATGTTTTCAATCTGCATGTTTGTTGTTCATTCTTAGCTCTTCTTAACCAGATGCCATGTGATAGAGGAAAATGGTTAAGTGTGGCAGAGTTTTATTAAAACACCTGTCATTAGGTGGCACAGCTCAAACAGTGCAGTGTTCACATACTGTACTGTACTGTTGTGTAGTAAAGTGTGCAGCACTGTATAAAGTGACTTGTGATTATGCATGTGATTTCCCTAACTCCATTTGTTAACGAGTAGTAGTTTGAAGCAACACATACTATTCTTTTCCACCCCTATTGTCGAGCTGCTTGTAATCGTTGCTATTATTTTTCCTCTAAAGCCAGATTGATAAGGGGCCCAGATATGATTTTTCGGGAGATGAGAGGTGAGTGCACCGCCACTAGTGTGTCAGTCTTGTTTTCAGTGGTGGGAATTTTGAGTGCCATTAAACGAGAATGATGTGTAGATGGACAGCATCAGGACATGCTAGACAGGAAGCAGTGGTCAGTGTTTTCCACAGGTCTCAAATATACTTGAGTCTGTGCTGGTCCATTAATAGATTTAATAAACAGTGCTTTACCACATGAAAAATTAGTCTAACCTGAGCTGATTTAGTTAGTTTGTCTTTCTAATGGCAGTAGCCTGAAGAGAATTCTGGAAACAACACTAACGTGTAGCGCAGTTGCCGTGGCGATGGGAGGGTGTGCTTTCTTCACTGGAATTCGAAGCAACTACCAAAGTTGGAAAATGATTACACAAAAAGTGCTTTCAAAAACTTGACAAAATTTGTGTTGTGTCTCTCGTCCGATTGCGGTAATCCCTTTCGTGCATGTGCTGAGCATGCAAAAAGGGAGTGAACCAGAATGGGGGTGATACTGCAAGGGGAGATTGCTCTAGTTAATTGATCATTGTTCCATTTACTCGGATGGATTAAAAAAAATAGAAAATTGTTAATGTGGGACTCCTCGGGGCAGCCCGCCCAGGTAAAGACTGTATGGGGGAAACACTGGATCATTCTATTGATAGGGAATCGGGAATAATAGCTAGGACCCATCTCTGACATGCACTGTTAAACTTATTCACACACACATCCTGAAAGCCTCCAGATTTTTGACTAATGCTCCAAATTCAAGAAAGATAATTAAAACTGCTAAAACTTAAGTGTTAATTAATTTTGTTGCTTGAGTGCGCATCTTCACGTGTGCCAGTCTGAAAGCACAAAAATTGTTTAAAGGATGTTTTGCCCAAAATGCATAATGTTGTGTCAGATCTGTGACACATGTTTCCGCCAAGCCCACACAGAAGTTAATGAACAATAAAAGGCGAATATTGTCCCACTCCATGTGGTCTTCGTAAGCCTTTCATTGTACAAACTGTGAACTTTGACCAAATCACTACACCGATCAGCCAAAACATTAAAACCACCTGCCTACTATTGTGTAGGTCCCCCTCGTGCCGACAAAACAGCTCTGAACCATTGAGACATGGACTACACAAGACTTCTGAAGGTGTCTCTGATATCTGGCACCAGGACGTTAGCTGCAGATCCTTCAAATCCTGTATGTTGCAAGGTTGGGCCCCCATGGATCAGACTTGTTTTTACAGCACATCCCACAGATGCTTGATGGGATTGAGATCTCGGGAATTTTGAGGCCAAGACAACACCTTGAACTCATTGTCATGTTCCTCCAACAATTGCTGAACAATTTTTGCAGTCTGGCAGGGTGCATTATCCTGAAAGATGCCACTGCCACCAGGGAATACTGTTGCCATGAAGGGGTGTACCTGGTCTGCAACGATGTTTAGGTGGGTGGTATGTGTCAAAGTAACATCCACATGAATGCCAGGACCCAAGGTTTCCCAGCAGAACCAGAGCATCACACTGCCTCTGCGGGCTTGCCTTCGTCCCATAGTGCATCCTGGCACCATCTCTTCTCCAGGTAGACAACACGCACGCACCTGGCTGTCTACATGATTCAACGTAATTCATCAGACCAGGCCACCTTCTTCCATTGCTCCATGGTCTAGTTCTGATACTCGTGTGCCCATTGTAGGCACTTTTGGTAGTGGACAGGGGTCATCATGGGCACTCTGACCAGTCTGCGGCGATGCAGCCCCATACGCAGCAAGCTACGATGCACTATGTGTTCTAACACCTATCTCTCATAGCCAGCATTAACTTTTTCGGCAATTTGAGCTACAGTAGCTCTTCTGTGGGATCGGACGAGACAGGCTAGCCTTCACTCCCCACGCACACCAATGAGCGTTGGGCACCCATGACCCTGTCGCCAGTTCACTGGTTGTCCTTGGACCACTTTTGGTAGGTACTGACCACTGCATACTGGGAACACCCCACAAGACCTGCCATTTTGGAGATGCTCTGACCCAGTCGTCTAGCCATCACAATTTGGCCCTTTTTAAGGTTGGGCGGAACCTTACACTTGCCCATTTTTCCTGCTTCCAACACTTCAACTTCAAGAACTGATTGTTCACTTGCTGCCTAATATATCCTACCACCTCACAGGTGCCATTGTACCAAGATAATCAGGGTTATTAACTTTCCTGTCAGTGGTTTTAATGTTTTGGCTGATTGATGTATATTGCAATGAGTAGCCTGTGATATTGCTGTAATAAATAATGCCAGGGTTAGGGATATGTTAAGCAATTTGGGACACCCATACGTAACAAGTGCATACTCATGGTACTTAAAGACATTGAGTAAAATTGGCTTAACATATTAATAGACTCGAATAATTTCATACTGTTGAGTTCTGATCAGGAATGTGCCTACGTACTCCCAAGCTTGATCACCTGTGGAGGAGTTGCCAAAATCCACCCCACAACTGTCTTTGGGGTCCGCTTCTCTGTTTGGTACTTAAGTCAATAGATACGGTATGAAGCAGAGTCTTCTATCACTGTCCTTTCCAGAACATTCAACCCTGCTGACTATGCTGAGCCAGCCCAGACAGAGGAGAATTACGGTGGGGGCAGCACCTGGAACAACACGGGAAGCATGGAGCCTGAGGAGGGAGCCAGTAAGTTAACCGGTTACCAAATGTCTTATGATAAAAGAAATGAACCCGTATTTTAAAGTAGAACGACCAAGGCGGTCATTATGACCGTTTTGGATTTTCAAAGTTTAATAACTTTGTGTGTGGGTGGGGGGGGAGGGGATACAGACCTGCAGCTCCCTGAATTCCCCCAAAATTGCATATATTTGCATTTGCAATGAGTTTTAGATCAATTGCACACACACACAAACACACACAAAAAGTTATGATAAGATCTACCTAAAACGACCATCTACTACTACTACTACTACTACTTTTACTTTTGGCTGCTCCCGTTAGGGGTCACCACAGCGGATCATCCGTTTCCATTTCTTCCTGTCCTCTGCGTCTTCCTCTTGTCACACCAGCCACCCGCATGGCCTCTCTCACCACATCCATAAACCTCCTCTTTGGCCTTCCTCTACATATTCAGCTCCATATTCAGCATCCTTCTCCCAATATACCCAGCATCTCTCCTCCACACATGTCCTAGCCATCTCAATCTTGCCTCTCTTGCTTTGTCTCCAAACTGTCCAACCTGAGCTGTCTCTCTAATATAATCGTTCCTAATCCTGTCCTTCTTCGTCACGCCCAATGAAAATCTTAGCGTCTTCAACTCTGCCACCTCCAGTTCTGCCTCCTGTCTTTTTGTCAGTGCCACTGTCTCCATACCATATAACATAACTGGTCTCACAACCACCTTCCCTTCAACTCTTGCTGATACCCTTCTGTCACAAAATGACCAATTCGTAATTCGCGTGTGATCATGCGCGTCATGTCATTATTTATGACGTGTTTTGGTTGCATCATTTCCTTTGCGAAATTCATTGCTCTGCCGTAGAAAAAAATAGCGTTATCCAGTGCAGAGTAATAGTCTAAATTTAATTTTCGATTATTGCCAGCATGTCTGGTTACAGATGCCTTTTCAGACGCACCATGACTACCATCGACATGTTGCAGTATTTACAGGCGTTGGACAGCGGGCATTTTAAATTGTTTGAAAAATAGTGTTAAAAGTTTTTAACTTTTTAATTTTAGTGTCAGTTAGTTTCTTAACAGACATACTAACATATGTAATGCATTAATATCTCAACTGGGTATGTATCTTCGCAGAATATAGAGTTTAAAAACCGTGGCAGTCAAAATGACAGCCCATGGTCGTTCTAGTAGTTTTTAAGTTCCAGTCGTTGCTTGGGTCTTTTTCAGTATTTCTTTTCAGTTCTTTTTTTATATTTCACGTTTATAGGCCTTTTTACATTTGAGATTAACAATATTTGTTTTCTGTTTTGTTTCTTAGGTAATAGTTTCACTTTTTCTATTTTACTATTCAAGTTCGACCATGTCTCCTGAAGTGTAAATTGTTTTAAAATAGTTTTATAGTTGTTAAAATGTTAATTTTGGTGTCAGTCGTTTCCTAACAGACATACTAACGTATACATTGTATTAATATCTCAACTGGGTATTTATCTTGACAGAATATAGAGTTTAAAAACTGGCGGTCATTTAGACGGCCCATGGTCGTTTTAGGTGGGAGTCGTTCTAGTGGGCCGTTCTAGTGTTTAAAAAAAAGTGTCTGAATTGGATCTGGAAGATATTTAAAATTCTATGCAACTTTCTCAAAGAGACTTCAATTCAAGCATAAACAAAGGTACAATTACTTGCTAACATAATTTATTTTTTCCCGTGAGTGAATTGGCTTTCAACGCTGATTTTATCTTGACATGATAAAAGCTTCTTTTTTTTTTTTGTGTAGTCGACTTTGGTGAACTATGTTTAATTTCTTGTGTGAGACGATCATCAGATCTTTTCTCCCCTGTGCTTATATCCAGGGCTGGAATACTCTGCAGGAGAGGCAACAAATTACCAGCCCAAGTTCGACTCTGCTCCTGGTAAACCTTTTCTGATTTTATTATTATGATTTTTTTTTTCCAGTTCCCTTTCCCTTATTCTGTTTGAAGCTCTGTTTGCTCAATATTTATTTTTGTATTGAACTGTTTTTCTCTTTCATGCCTAGGTGCCTGGAGAACTGCAACAGAAGAGTGGGGCACTGAGGACTGGAATGAAGATGTGAGTATATCTGAGCTCAAGTAGATGTTGTGCTTCAACTCCAGACACAAGCTTTATTGAGCACTTACAATTACCAGTCAAGATTTGGCAGTTGTCAATGCAGTCTGCTGATCAATGTAGACCAGGAACATCTCTCTGTCTCCTCTTTTCCTCTGTAGCTGTCAGAGACCAAGATATTCACAGCATCAAGTGTGGCCTCCATGCCTCTTCCACAGGAGAATGTTACCATTACTAAAGGACAAAGGTGGGTTGGGCCCCATGTATACCTTGTATTAAAATCTGTCTCAGGTGATTGGGTCACAATTGGACAGCTAAAAACCAGGCCTGCTGGTGCAGTGGTTAGTGCAGTTGCCTCACAGCAAGAAGGTCCTGAGTTCGAGCTGCAGGGTAGTCCAACCTAAGGGGTTGTCCCGGCTCATCCTCTGTGTGGAGTTTGCATGTTCTCCCCTTGTCTGTGTGGGTTTCCTCGGGGTGCTCCGGTCTCCTCCCACAGTCCAAAGACATGTAGGTCAGGTGAATCGGCCGTACTAAATTGTCCCTAGGTGTGAATGTGTGTGTGTGGCGGCCCTGTGGCGGCCTGTCGAGGGTGTCTCCTCGCTTGCCGCCCAATGACTGCTGGGATAGGCTCCAGCATCCCTGTGACCCTGAGAGCAGGATAAGCAGTTTGGATAACGGCTGGATGGATGGACAGCTAAAAATACAGCTATGAACATATCTAAGATAGATTGAGAATCTGATCACCAAACCACATTTGGAGGTGGTCAGATTCCTATGTGACCACATTGGTTGTTCAGTGTGAACATGTTTCCTAACCACTTAGGACTGTATCAGTGATCTGCATAAGCAAAAATACATGTACCTAATTATCACCTAAGACCATATATGGACAGCTGATTATTTTGTGCAAAAAGAAATATGTATAGGAATCTGAAGAGCTGATGTGGTGTTGCCTTTTTAAATGGAGACATGCCACCATATAGAGGATCTAAAAAGGGAACATTACATGTTGAAAAGTCAAAGTGTTTGACAAAGTAATAAAAATCCTTCATCAGAAGTTTATTATACCAGGACATTGATAAAGTCTCACCAGTTCATTATGCGAGAGCGCGGTGTGTGTTTGTGGTAGATAGGCTTATTTCTTCTATTCCCATTTGCATTGGCACTATTAGTTGTTAAGTAAGCATGTATTTTTAGTTAAGTAAATTAATGATTTTATGGACTGCCCCTTTTGAAAGACTCTATATACCAACTAGAACTTTAATTTTTACCATACCAACAAACCTCTTCAGTTTTATTTCTATAGCCCAACAACACAAATTATAAATTTGCCTCAGTGGGCTTTACAGCAATACAACATCCTGTTCTTTAGACCCTCGCATTGGATAAGGAACAACCTCCTAAAAAAACTCTTTAAAGGGGAGAACAAATAGGAAGAAACCTCAGGGTGAGCAACAGAGGAGGGATCTCTCAAAATAAGAGAAAAATGGTTCACATGCACACTACACAAACAGATATGTGTATATAGTTATTGCATGAGGCCCGTTGTCTTCGCTTGTTGATACTTTGAGTGGTGAAGTCAGAATTCCGGTCCGTGAGATGTGTGACTTGGGCAATGACATGTTTATCCAGTCACTGGGAAATGGATGTGGGTCAGGAATAGAATGGCATTTCCTCCACATAGTTGAATGGACAGGCTAGTATATATGTGAATAAGAGGTGTGACATAAACAATTACTGAAAACAGCATGGTTTTCACCCAGATGCAGCTAAACAACTAATCACCACTCAAACTGCATCGCAGGAAGAAAACGTTCCTAGATTGACTTATTTTTAAGGAGACGCTCTCCATTGGTAACATACACAAGGTGGCCTTTTATAGCTGCAGATCTTAAAAACAATCCCAACATGGGGGGCGTCCGGGTGGCATGGCAGTCTATTCCGTTGCCTACCAACACGGAGATCTTCGGTTCGAATCCCTGTGTTACCGCTGGCTTGGTCGAGCATCCCTACAGGCAGAAGTGGGAAGCCGGATGTGGGTATGTGTCCTGGTTGCTGCACTAGCGTCTCCTCTGGTCAGTCGGGGTGCCTGTTCGGGAGGGAGGGGAACTGGGGGGAATAGTGTGATCCTCCCACATGCTACGTCCCCCTGGCGAAACGCCTCACTGTCAGGTGAAAAGAAGCAGCTGGCGACTCCACATGTATCAAAGGAGGCATGTGGTAGTCTGCAGCCCTCCCCGGCTCGGCAGAGGAGGTGGAGCAGCGACCGGGATGGCTCGGAAGAGTGGGGTAATTAGCCGGATACAACTGGGGAGAAAAGGGGGGGGGGTCCGGGAAAAAACCCCAACATGGATTATGACTGAGTGGCTCAGTTGTATTCAATCATTCCACGGTTGTTTACACTTTGTAGCCCATGCAAATGATTATTTGCACGGACCAAATTAAAATCAGTGATGTTTGTATTGATTTCTGTCTGAGTGACCGCCAAACAGTTTTTTTTTTTTTTGAAAAGTAGCTTGCTGAGTTTCAATGGTAGGGGCTCAATTAACTTTCCACTGGTAGCACCAGGATAAGATTTGGTCACTTTTTTTTTCTCTCTCTCGCTTCTGCACAGCCCAATTGTTTATGATATGCCATCTAAATTTTCAAGTATTCGTCTTAATTTTGTTTTTGTTTTGTTTTTTGCTGCTGTAAAAATCCCCATAGAGGTTATTTAAATTCGAATTAATCTTTGAGTCTCTTGATGTCTCTTCTGCCTCACTGTAGAATTGACCTGGCAGTCCTTTTGGGCAAGACGCCCCCATCCTCCTCCTCGGAGACTGAGAACCCCCCAATGGAAGCTGCTCAGCCCCCCTCCTTGTCCCAGTCGCTGGTCTTCAGCAACTCCAAGCAAGGGGTGCCCCTCTCCCAGACACCATCTAGCACCCCTTACACTCAGCATGGCATGGTGAGACCCATAGAGCAAGTTTCAATACAGTTGTGTTAGGCGTTCTATGTTAGACTGGAAAAGTGTTACTTATCTTTAGAATTGTTGTGATATTTTAATTGTATTTTTCCTGTGGTTCCCAACATTGCAGGTTAGTATGCTTGGCAAGGGTTTTGGCGATGTTGGGGACCCTAAAGCAGGGAGCACAGGGACCACCACTGGTTCCCAGTTCCTGGAGCAGTATAAGACGGCCCAGGCGCTAGCCCAGTTAGCTGCCCAGCACTCCCAGACAGGACCTCCCAATACAGCCCCATCCTCCTGGGACACCAGCGCAACTACACTGGGGCAGTATGGTAAGGGAACACACTGCTTTGGCAAAAAGTCCAAAGTTAGGACTGAAGTGATTTATCTGTTCACAACGCCAGCCTGTGTTTGTGTTAGTGTTACCCATTGACACATTTATGGCTCCACTACTGATCCTTTTTAAATATTTATAGTTTGAAAACACTTTTTCCATGCTGAAAGTTATCTCAACTTTTGATACAAGATTTGGAAGATTGTGACAATTGAACAAGAGTGTTACATGTCTTTTTGAGGGAGAAAAATATTTACTTGTATTGGTGACCTTTTTGTGAATACTCAATACAGCTCTGTAGTTATGGTTGGTATGTAAGTCCTTAAAAAAGCCCATGTTGCTTATACCAGTTGGTCACACAATACATGTAAATGTAGCAAGAACTGGTTAAAGTGTCATGAATATGTTGTAAGGATTACACTCCATTAGTAGCCATAATATTGAGCAGTCGGTGTGTCTTCTGAAATACTGCTGAAATTCTTTTTTGGTGATGCCACTGGTGGGAAATCAGTGAGTTGAAAACTGCCCTTACTTGCTTGTTTATCACTACCTCAGTGAGCAGCATCAAAATAGGCTTCATTGTGTAAGAAAATACAAATAACAATGCTATATACCGCGATTGTAATGAATGGCAAATAAAGACGTCAGTTTACGGATTGTCACTAGCAGACACATTCCTGCACAATTCAACGGCATTTTGGAGACACGCAGACTATTCAGTAGTTTGGCAGTTAATGGTGTGTTGTCTGTATAACATATGTGTAGTGTTGAAAATATGGTTGACTTGCTGGTTTGCTTACGTGAAACACATAAAATATAACAGTAATTTGAAAGGGGGTAAGATTGTATTATTGTTATAGCGCTTCAAACAGAGCACAACGTGCTGTACAAAAATATTAAGAGAGAAACAAATAGATTTAAAGTAGAGTTAACAGAGCAAATCAAAAACTGACATGAAATCAACGATTTAAAATAGTGGTTCAAAAACAAATAAAATGAGAACTGATAAAACTCCCTTTCTCGTCTAGATATGAAAACTCAGCCAGAGTCTGCAGTCCACACACCCTTCACCAAGCGTCAACCCTACCAGACCGCCACCTCCACTCCCTCCATGCTGGATGTCTTCCTGCAGGACAAGGGCCTGCCTCCTTCCTCTGCTGTTTCTTCCTCTCCCTCCTTGACCCAACAGACGGCACCATCGCCTCATGTTGTACCTCCTCCTGCTTCCTCCCTCCCCAAAATGACAGTCATCCCCTCCATGGGACACCACGTTTCTCCGGGCTCTTCAGATGCCCAGGGTTCAAGTCCCCTGCCCTTGCAGCAGCACAAGCTCAAACAACAGAAGAAGCGGACCTCTATTAGCACCAAGGTGGCTATATTTCAGTCATTTCTCAATGACATAAGAAAAGTAAATCAGAAAAACATGGATTTGGAGATTCCTGGTTCTAAAATTGAAACTGCTTACTATTGGATGTGGGCCCAAACAACAATTTATTTCCACACTTTACCATATTTGTTCCATTCTGTTGCACATATGGCACACATTTCACCTGTAGTTGATTTTTCTTTTGGGGGGGGTAGTGTTGTTTTAATCGTTAGAGGTATTGTTGCAGCCCCGTTGACCCATTGAAAGTCATTGCCTAGCTGCTATTGGCAAACATCTAAACATCGGTCAACATCCTGAACCCAGGTTCTGAACATCGTGTTCTTAGATGCGAGTCTGTCGATAGCATGAAATGCTGTAATTTAGAACCGTAGGAAATCAAAAGAAAGTTGAACTTGTTGCTCCCAAGTGCAGTGACATTTAGTGACGATGTTTATCTTTGGACATGATTTACGATGTTTCGTTTCATTTCATGTGCGCAAGTGCATGAAATGACAAAGTGTTTCTGATTCTTATAAGCTGATGTGTATACAGAGAACCAACAGGCCAATATGTTTTGAGCCTTTGTAACATTTTAAAGTGTTCTTTGGCTAAAAGCCTCAAAGGGACACAAGTGTCTACCACAACCCATATAACTCTTAACAATATCATGCACACGTTGAATTTTACAGTCTACTAATCTTCATTGATCTTACGTCACATCCTGTTTGTGGTCCTACTGCATAAGCACTCCTTGCCGTCATCATTATTTAACAGCCTTCCCATTGCTCCTCCAGATTCCAGCGATGGCGGTGGAGATGCCTGGCTCAGCAGATATCTCTGGCCTCAACCTTCAGTTTGGAGCGCTACAGTTTGGGTCAGAACCGGTGCTGCCGGAATATGACTCTACCCCTGCCACTGCCACACCGGCCAACCAGGTTCAGAACATCCTCTACACCAGTCCCAGCAGGTTCGTAAAACTGCTTAACAAGTTGCTGCAAAAGCAAATTGAAAATGTGAAGTGAGTAGTATAAGAAAGGGAAAAGCCTCGAAAAAAACCATTACAGACTAACTTTTCTGTTTTTCAGTTTTACTTTATACTTTTATTTCTTTTACCATTCCATAAGTCGGCCTTGATTGAGGCAGGGTTAGAGACTAAAGGTTTGATTGCTCATGCATATGGAAGTCTTGATCTGAAATTATGTCAAACAAAAATAGGACATGCATAGCGGAGTATAAAAAAATATACTAACCTTTTTCTCCGTTTTTGTGTATGCTGTTATTTTCCAGTGAGTCGGCTCCAGCTCTTCCCAACCCTAACCAAATGGACCTGTATGACCAGAGAGCACCCCAGACACGACGCTACCCCCCCTCGGTCTCCTCCTCCCCTCAGAAAGATATGCAGCCCAAGGTGAGGCCACAGCTTCCCTCCTTCCAATTATAAAACATTCAACATGAGGCATTCATACCATATAGGCAGTGGTTTGCAATCATGACAACTGAGGGTCATGTCTATGCAGGTTTTCATTCCAAACAAAGTGACCTCACTAATCGGTTCTCCATCTGGCAGAAAGTGTGTTAATCGTTGAAATAGCTCATTTCAAGGTTGTTTGGAATGAAAACAACAACAAATATGTCCAGCCCTCCATAGTGCTTCTATTCTGCCAGGTAGTTGATTACATTCAGCTGTTGTGGCAGGTATACAGCTGTCCAGTTGGGTAGTTTTTTTTTTCTATCTGGCGCAACAGGTGCTGTAATGTACTAACTGGCAGAATTTTAGCTCCAGCAGTACTGATGCCTGGGGACTTGAGTTAGAACCACTTCTCTAGAGCATACTTGAGTAACTAACTCAAGGCTTGTAACTAGGTGGTAGCATGTTCACATCTCTAGATGATCTGGGATAATTTGGGTGGGGGAAAGTGGTTAATTTTCAACCCTCCTTCATTAACTATAATCTGTGCCCCTGTGGTGCCTATATCCCTCCAATGAAGCTCACACAGTGGCCAACAATAAAGGGGGCTGGTAATGCTTAGCCGTTCCCTGATGAGAATTTAGGCAGTTGCAGTTGAAGATAATCAGAATTTGAATACATTTTTGGCAATTTCCAAATTGTATCATTCAAGGTCAGAAATCTTAATATCCTAATTGTGTCATAGCCAATCATATTTCATAATACCCTCTAAACAACCTGTCTATTCTATTATACTTAGAATTTTTTTTTAAAAAAGAAAAAAAGAGTGAAATCCACTTCGGTGGTATTGTTTCATATTTTTTTTTACATTTTTTTTACAGTCCATGTCTTATTGGTTTTAAAGCTTAGATTAACCTTCTGCTATTAATCCACATACATGTCATGAATGATTCAAGCGTATTTAATGGGATGGAGAAACGAGATCTTTGCTTTTACCAAGGGATGGAGCCCAGATCGGTATTGGATGATTTTCTTTTCATATGACTCCATTGGCAGTCTTTGAAATCCCAAGTCTTCTTAACCGATCTTTTAATGTGCTTTTGTAGTTCGGAGGCTCCGCATACAATAACCACAGACCAGGGCCAGCCCATTCTGAAATAAATTTGATCTGCCCCTTAAGTTTGCAAAATCACAACCAGCAAGCCATATGCGATCCAATATCTTCCCTTTGATACACACAATAAATATTGTAACACTGCTGTAGGCTACTTGCCCTTTCAACACTTGTTTGAGCCCTGCAGATTCTCAAGGCTTTAATAACACTTCATACACAAATGATGCATCAAACAATTATCTGCACTGGCTCAAAATGCTTTCTACCAGTGCCACATTTGTATATAAACTCCCCATTTCGGTTTCCAAAACTAGATTGTTTTAACTAGATTGTGTAATACAATCTTTGAAAAGTGAGAGGATGCCTGAGGAGTGGAGAAGTATACTGGTGCAGATTTTCAAGAATAAGGATGATGTGCATAGCTGTAGAAACTACAGAGGTATAAAGTTGATCAGCCACAGCATGATGATATGGGAAAGAGTAGGAAGCTAGGTTAAGAGAGGAGAGGTGATGATTAGCCAGCAGCAGTATGATTTCATGCCACGAACGAGCACTACAGATATGATGTTTGCTTTGAGAATGTTAATGGAGAAATATAGAGACGGTCAGAAGGAGTTACATTGTGTCTTTGTAGATTTAGAGAAAGCATATGACAGGGTACTGAGAGAGGTGTGGTATAGTATGAGGAAGTCGGGAGTGGCAGAGAAGTATGTAAGAGTGGTGCAGGATGTGTATGAGGGCAGTGTGACAGTGGTGAGGTAAGAATGACGGGTTCAAAGTGGAGGTAGGATTAAGAAGAATGAAAGTCAGTAGGCGCAAGAGGGAATGCACATGTGAATGAGAGGGAGGACAGTGGAATGGTGAGGATGTAAGGAGTAGAGGTGACAAGGTGGATGAGTTTAAATGCTTGGGGTCAACTGTTCAAAGTAATAGAGAGGGCAGGAGCGAGGCGAAGAAGCGGGTGCAGGCAAGGTGGAGTGGGTGGAGAAGAGTGTCGGGAGTGATTTGCGACCATAGGGTACCAGCAAGAGTTAAAGGGAATGTTTACAAGATGGTTGTGAGACTAGCTGTGTTGTATGGTTTGGAGACAGTGGCACTGACGAAAAGACATGAAGCGGAGCTGGAGGTGGCAGAGTTGAAGATGCTAAGATTTTCATTGGGAGTAATGAAGAAGGACAGGATTAGGAATGATTATATTAGAGGGACAGCTTAAATTGGATGGTTTGGAGACAAAGCAAGAGAGAGGCAAGATTGAGATGTTTTGGACATGTGCAGAGGAAAGATGCTGGGTATATTGGGAGAAGGATACTGAATATGGAGCTGCCAGGGAGGAGGAAAAGAGGAAGGCCGAAGAGGAGGTTTTTGGATGTGGTGAGGGAGGACATGCAAGAGGCTGGTGTGACAGAGGACAGGAAGAGATGGAAATGGATGATCCACTATGGTGACCCCTAACGGGAGCAGCCAAAAGTAGTAGCATTTCAATTTCTTTTTTTTTTTTAAGATTGTTTCTTGGTATTTTCCGCCTTTATTAGATAGCGATAGTCCAGAGAGACAGGAAAGGCAGGAGAGAGAGAGGATGACATGCAGCAAAGGGCCCGGGCCGGATTCGAACCCAGGCCGCTGCGGTAAGGACTCAACCTTATGTGGTATGCGCTCTACCAGGTGAGCCACGTGAGCGCCCCAGTATTTCGGTTTCCAGAACCAAATGAATGCAAATCTCGACCTGTCTCACTTGCATCAACATGCGCACACACACCAGTACATAAAAGAAAAATTGCACACAAACTAGATTATCCAGCACACTTAACAACAAAAAACAAACATTATTTTTACTCACATCTGGACAGTTTCGATTGTTTTGGCATGGTGAAAAGTTTGTAGCCTACTGCATTTAAACTTGATTGATTAACAAGTTTGCTCTCAGAAAAATCTCTTGTCCCAACCATCAGCACCATGCTAATCCAAACTAATGTCAGCATCATGTAATACCACACACAGTTGGCTTGGAAATTTCATGTTGTGAATAGACATGGGTTGGAGTTGCAGGCAGCGCGCTGCAGTTTGAGATGGTACATTTGGCTGCTCTTGCAATACTCAAAAGCTGTTAAGAGTGATTCTCAATAAATCATTATAAACCTTAAATTTTCTCTTTGATGATGGTGATATTATTATTATTATTATATCAAATGAAATATTAATTATAAAAGAAATAGGTGATTAGGCCTCAGAGTCCTGATTGGGGCTTACCTGATATTAATGTGATCTAGAGAGAGAGAACAGGTTTTCTGAATGAGTTGTGCGCTGACTTGAAATGTTATGATTTTGATCATCTCCTCATTATTTTTTGTGTTGAGTTTATTAGGTCGTGATTGCTCATGATCATTAAAATGTGCCAGTTGTCTCAAATCCAACATAGAGTTACAATGCTATGCTTTTCAAAGAGGGTTCATGGGGATTTATTGCCAAGACCCCCCCCCCCCATACATCCCTATATAGTTATCAATGTGCTGCTTCCATACAAACCTTTTGATCTCCACTGCATTTTTTTTTTATTGTTTTGTTTTTTACAGAACGGCTTCAATTCAATACAGACAACACAATCTGTGGAAGGTGAGTGTCAGAAAAAATGTAATCGTTTGATTTAGGGCTGCACAATATTGGAATAAAACTCACATTACAATTTATTTTTTCTCTGTGATATGAAAAAATACAGGAATTTTTGCCAGATGACTTGAATATATCTATTTGGAAAGAATTAATAATCATTCTATAATGATTGGAGTGATTTTGTTGGAGTGCAGCTGCATAGAAAATAAAAATAATAATTAAAAAAACAGAATTGTAGAGACTTTGGTTTTTGTTGAAGAGTAGTGTATAAATATGTGGCCGTCCTACTGCACTGCTGCCCTCTGAAACTCATTATTTCCAATGGCTTGTGCCACAGTATGACTGCTTTTCGCTGCAAATAAAGCGCGGGTGCAGCGCCACTCGGCGAGCTCATGCCCTATGTGGCCAATAGAAATTAGGCAGCCAGCCAGGCACAGAAGGCAAAATGGAGGAAAAGATAATATTGTGTGTCAGAATTACCTGAATTGTTCAACACAAGTTTATGCTTATATCGAGACGAAATGGCGAACTTGTCCTGCTAGAAGTTTTGAAAAGTCCCGCCAGAAGTTTTGAAAACTGCCTATTTTGCTCTGTCCTCCACCACTTCCCCGAACAACCTAGTCAGATGTGTGTTGAACCTAGCGGTGAGCACAGCTCAAATCACATTGCCTGAAAGTTCCAAGAGAAGGATCAACAGTGGACAAACGTGCATCCTGATACAGGTTGAAAATAAACGCTCCAAAATATGCACGATCCAAAATTCACAATATGTAGTCGGCACTTCAGCAAAATAAAAACGACAATGAAGGAGAGAAGGAAGAAAAAACCAACTGGTCTTAAAGATCATTTGAAATTTTAAAAATCCATACAGCTGACGTTTTTCTCTTTGCAACCAAATCTTCCTTTGCTGTGTTTTTTTCTCTTGTTCCTCGCTCATTTGCTTTAGTTGTTTGATAAACTGATCAAGAATGATTGTGATTTGTAGTTTGCTGTGCATGCAGAGCCTGAATGTCACTCACTACCAACAAACTTCATGTATCCAAGAACCCTTAAATCAGAGTAAATTATGCTCTATCAGATAGACTTCTCTTATAGATTAGTCATGGAAAATGAGAACCATGCGAGTTTTACTTTTGTATCAAGCAGCAAAAAGTAGTGGCATGGGGTGTTTGAGTTAATTTGCCTTACTTCTTACTGTGACTATTGCGCATATACACATTGCAATGATGATGCTAAAAAAATATATTGTGCATCCCTAGTTTGATTGCAAGCAAATCTGTATTTTATCTGTAAACTAGTTGTACAGGCTTTTTGTTTTTAGTTATTTTCACTTTCCCTCTCTCTCTCTCTCTCACTCTCTGTCTGTCTGCCTGTCTCTCTCTCCCTCTCCCTCTCTCCCCCTCTCAGCTGCAGCAGGTTCTGCAGTGTCGGTGAAGCCGGCCTCTGATTCAGTTGCACCGGTGTCTGCCTCTAGTATGGGCACTTTGACAGACAGTGGCTCAGGTCCCACCTCCTTATTGACTACATCCAATCAGACATCCCTCAGCGCTCTGGGGCACAGTGAAGATCTGCCCCCAAGCACGATCCCCCCACCTCAGCACAACAAGTAAGATACGTCTTGTTTTCATCCACTATTGAAATTAAACAGGAACATCGATCCACCTGCAACTTCGTGTTCTCAGAGTGAGATTGATTTTATTTTTGAAAAGTTGTGAATGAGTTGGTTTGAATAGATATGTATTAATTACATAAGTGAAAGGCTCTGAAATCCTCTTTTTCTTCCAGTTCTCTCCCATCACAACAGAACAGTCTTGCTTCATCTTCAGTCCGGACATCCAACTCAAGCTTACTGGTGAGCGATGTGTATGCACACGTGTCTGTCTTTAATAGCCTTTTTTAATGGGCCTTGGGAAGGCTTGGGGAAGAGGCTCCTTCAGAGAAAACTATGTTGCATTACAAACGTTGGTTTAAACCGGTTTTAACTGGACAGCCATAGAAGGAGTCATTTTGTTTATTTTGTTGATCCAAATGTTGATCCTAACAAGATACTTTATAACAAAAATTATATTTTATTTTTGTGTCTGGAACGGGGGCTAGGTTGTGTGCTGTTTTTGGGAAGGGGGGGGGATAATCTGCCTCTCTGAGCATTTGTGAAACTGCATTTCCTGTGATGGCGAGTGTGTTAGATACTTATCTATTCACTCTAATGGAAATTTAATTTAATTTATCCTATCTGTATCCTTCTCTGTCTTCCTTCCGTCTCTGCAGCACCCTAGCGTAGATGCCGACTCCAGCCTGCACTCCTCCTCCTTCCCTTCCACTGTCTCAGCCGTGGCCTCCTCATCTGTCCCCACTTCCTCTACGTCAGTGGCAGCTGCAGCGCAGGTGTCTCTGGGGGCCCCTCAGGTATCTTCAGGGGGCTCCTCCACGGTGTCAGCCCCCTCTGGAATGGGCACCGTCAGCAGTCTGGCTATGGGCCTCAACACTGCCTCAATGGGACCCCCAGCTGCTGCAGCCACTGCCCCTGTCTGCACAGCAGCCTCGGCCATACCCTCTTCATCAACATCCTCATCCTCAAGAGGCTCAGCAGCATCCTCAGGTCAGTCTTGGGGTATAGACTTTCTCAGAGAGTCAACAGAAGTGGGGGGTGGGGTTGGGTATCATTGAGAATTTATTGATATCAGCACTGATATGGTGCCTCTTATTTGATTACTGGTGCTTGATTATACTGCTTAATGTTGCCTTTTTTGTCATGGTGTTAAAAAAATATATTGCTGGCAATTGCCAAATATTAACGACATCACATTTGATGAGTAGGGTGTTTTTATTGTTGGTAACAACCAGACATCAACATAATATGCCCAACAGCAGCAGCTGAATAATGTACTGGAACATGTACACAGTAACAGCTTTGAAGCATTGGAAATAGTAGTTGACAGACTTTTGACAATTTTTCAGGTGAAAAATCAGCATATCTGTCCTTTTTGGTGGAATGCATGACCTCTTGACTAATTATATCGCCCACTCTGAAAATTTACTTATATTTTTGCCACCCATGACACTAATGAGAAGCCCTGTTAGTACAGTCACTACCTCCCACTTTGGTGTTGGTAGCGTAAAAGTAATTCCTAGAAAAAAATGCACTAGCGGAATGCAATCTTGTATCTTGGGTTTGCAGTGCCATGTTTACTTTGACACATTTGGTCTGCATAGGCTGTCAACAAGCAGAAAAATGGTAGTGATGATGATTTTCCAGTGCTACCAAGCATGACAAATAAGATCACTAGTCAATACACTATTGTGCATGTTCTTGAATAACACATGTTTATCTACATTAGTTTCTATTCCAAACTGGCATCTTGGCAAATAATTGTTCATTATTTTTCTATGATTTTATGTAGTACTCATGAAAAATGTGATCAAGAGTTGTAATAAACGTTGGCTTTATCAACAGCTTGACATTTTTTATTTTGTATGATTTCATGTGTATTTTGTTTGGAATACAGGGAAAGCACCCCCAAACCTTCCCCCTGGGGTGCCCCCTCTGCTGCCCAACCCATACATCATGGCCCCTGGACTACTGCACCCCTACCCTGTAAGTTGTCCAACACCATACAAGGCTTGGTGACATTAATTTCTCAAAGACTAATCTTTGCCTCCCACCAGGCATATTGAGACCTGGTGTCTTTTAAATGGTATTGTTTTCTAACATAACCTGTTCTCCTTAGCACCAGGTGTATGGCTATGATGATCTGCAGATGCTGCAGACCAGAATACCTCTGGTGAGTTTTAATTTGTGACAGGAATGACTGTTGTCATGTAGAATTAACTACTACAAAACAGTGTTAACACAAGTCATGGATAATTATTTATGACTTAATTCATAATCTGCAGAAAGTTTGATCATTTTCACTCTGCCTTTGCATGCCATCAGGATTACTACAGCTTCCCGTTTGCGACCCCTACAACGGCACTAACTGGCAGAGAGGGCAGTTTGACCAACAACCCATATTCTGGTGAGCCCTCTTGCAGTGTCTCCCGTTTCTAGAAGTTTATTCACTCTGCTGAGAAGGCTGACATTTTATGAAACTGATTTATCTGCTTGCTTATTTGCCTTCCCGACCTTGGTAGCTGATGGAGTATGCACCAACAATGCACACATTTTACCCTGTTATGCATTTCCATTGTGATACAGGGTGTGAACATGTGCCAGAACAGCTATGGCAGTAATTACCAGATACAGCCAGTACTAGACCACTGCAGCTGACTGTAACTGATGAGCTGCTACATGTTGCAGTTTAGTCATATCATTGGAATATGTACCACCCCTGTACCAATCTGCTGGGAATACATTTAGTACTTTTTATTCATTATCCTCGCCAGGCGGATATGCCAAAGGGGATTTTGTGTGTGTGTGTGTGTGTGTGTGTGTGTGTGTGTGTGTGTGTGTGTGTGTGCGCGCGCGCGCGCACATGCATGCGTGTATGTTCGTGCCTAATCTTGCAAACTACTAGACCTATCAGCCTAAAATGTTCTGTGCACCGTTATGACTGTATGATGAAGAACCACTCGTAGTTGCAGTGATTGAAAACCTTCGAAAAACATTTGTTTCCCTGTCACTGTTCCCTCTTGACTCTAGCTCGCTTGACCAACACTACTCTCTGTTGCTGCCTGGTCTAAGTCAGTGGTGCGCATGCACAACTCGCATCTACGATTGACTCAGATCGTGCAGCAACATGATCAAAAGTTATTAAAAGAATTTTGATAATGCAAAAAATGTAAAAGTTATATAGGAACAACTTCCTCTTGGTTGCAGTCAAAACAGGAAGTGGTGCATATTCTTGTTGCAGCCTGATCTGAGTCAGCCTTAAATGTGAGTCGCACATGCACAACCGTAAACAGTTTACCCAGCTTTATTATATTATGAAAATAAAGACAGGGTTAAGCTCAGACCAAAATGGTCACATGGCAAACCTTTCTTTTTGGAAAGTAAAAGTTCATATTGGTCACATTCGTGAGAGGGTCCACCTAAGAGGCTGCACATCCACAGACTGACAGGCAGAATGTTCTTATTAGGTAGATTTTTTTAGCTTGAGCATTGCATATGAAAAACTTTTTTCCCCCATATGTCCCGTTCAGTCAACTTGGGGGCTGCGCAAAAGTCTTATAATTGCAGGAAAAACGATGTTTTTTCTGTCTGTGTGTACGTGTATCTGTCCACTGCTAATCTTGCATACTGCTGGGCCTGTCAGCCTAATAATTTTTGTGCACGAGTATGACTGTATGATCAAGACACCTATCGTGGTTGCGGTGATTCAGAACCTTTGAGGAGAAGGACTTTGAATTGGATCCATTGTTGGACAGGGAGCCAGTGGAGGTTCTAGAGGACCGGGGTGTGTGGACACGGGAGCCAGGAGTGGGTGAGCAGGCAAGCAGCAGACTTCTGGATGTACTGGAGGTTTTTTCAGACTTTGGCCGATGAGCCATAGAGAATGCCGTTGCAGTAGTTAATTCTGGATGTGATGAAGGTATGGGTCAAAGTTTCGGCAGCAGAGAAGGAGAGTGAGAGACGGATACTTTTTTTTTATATATAGAAAAAGGCAGTTCTGGTGATTTGATTGTGTTTGAAGGAGAGGTTGCCGTCAAGTGATTCCATGTGTGGGGAGGGGGGTAGAGGGGAGTTATTGATGGTGAGGAAGAAGTTGAGTGGTTTTGTTAAGGGATTTGGAACCGATGATGAGCATGTCAGTTTTATCACAGTTTAGTGTGAGGAAGTTGGCTTGCATCCATGATTTAATTTCAGTGAGGTAGTTGGTCAGACTGGAGTAAGCTGTAGTGGTGATGGATTTAGTGGCGATGTAGAGCTGGATGTCATTGGCGTAGAAATGGAAGTGGAGAGACCATGACAAAGTATGATGCTAGCAAGGGGGAGCATGTAAAGGATGAACAGGAGTGGACCAAGCACCGAACCCTGGGGTAGGGACGCCTTGAGACAGAGGAGCAGTGAAGGAGGTGCAGTTTATTGATGCTGATGAACCGTTTGTGAGATATGACTTTTTAGCCAGGAGAAGGCACTACTGGTGATGTTGAGGGAGGATTCAAGGTGGGAAAGATGAATGGTGTGGTGTCGAAAGCTGCAGTGAGGTCGAGAATCACAGTCCTCTTTGACATAGACATAACACCCCACAGCGTTTTGGAGCCATTTTCTGCTGGTGCTTGCATTTTATTCTGTCTACACTCTGTGTTGACTGACAGTGTGACGTAAATATTCCATCATTTTAAAAAAGTACTTGTCACTCATCATTGCCTGGGGTGTTATTATCTATTTGTGTTATTTGTTTGTTTGCATGTTACTGTGTTTTGCGTTCACAAGCTTCTCTGAAAAAATTGCCCCAGCGGGATTAATAAAGTTGTTTGTATTGTGTTGTGTTTTCTTAACCTGCAGGGGACTTGTCAAAGTTTGGTCGAGGCGACGCATCATCGCCAGCTCCAGCCACCACACTGGCCCAGACGCAGCAGAACCAGACTCAAACGCATCACACCACGCAGCAGCCCTTCCTCAACCCTGGGCTGCCACCTGGCTACAGCTACACCAGTCTGCCATACTACACTGGTATGCCAGGCCTGCCCAACACCTTCCAGTATGGACCCGCTGTGTTTCCGGTGAGAATTTTATCATTGGATGGGGTTTTTTTTTAACATGTGGAACTTAAATAGTTGGCAATCTCTGGGCACAAGTAAATTTCACTTATGTCATGGACAGCCACTAGTCATCTCAATTCAAAGGTAAAATTCGGTGAGCCACTTGTTATTTAAAAAGCAAAAACATGATAATGTGCTTTATTTGATTAATTACACTGGTTCACCAAGTGGTGTTTGATGGTTATTTTGCTGACGATTGCTTAAACATGATTGGCTCTAATCTAATAAATCAAACGAGTGGAGAATGTACACTGAATGCAACATTGTAAAATGCACATATCTTATTCAAATATATAAATGATTATTATTCTTCAAGTGCTGTGTGATAAAACGATCAATAATTATCTCACATTTTCTCCCCTGTTTTGAAATAATAGATCTAGTGCTATGATTTTTAATCCAGTCCTCGAGGACCCCCAGTACTTGTATTTTCTTTTTTATTATTTTGCCAGGTTCACCTTGTTGTGCCAAGTCTCATAACTTTATAATGAGATGGCTGGAATACCTTGCACAATAAGTGAATGTAATTAACTCCCTGGTTGAAGAGAAAACAATACAGTGCAGATAAATACAGTACAGCAATACTTTGGGGTTCCTGGGGACTGGCTTTAAAGCCACTGCTCGAGCCTAGCATAGTTCTTATATTGAACAGCATGTAGATGAACAATAATGGGACAGCCAGTTGCGCAGCTACTGTAGCAGCCTAGACTCTTGTACGTTGTTGGCCCACACAATTTTCCTCGAGTGATCCAACTAGCAAAGTGCTACTTGACATCTCTGTGATAAGTTCACCCTGGATGGGTTTTTGTCTCTGCAGGAAACATCAGCAATGTCCCAATCCAAATCTTAAGTGAATTCATATTTACATTTTCTCATTTAGTAGATAAAGAGTCAGCAATGAGGACACTTAAACAAAAGGGGTATTTGGTTTTTATTAGCCTATTTATAGATACCTATTCAGTTGGGTTTTTTTTTTCTTGAATGGAAATTTCGCCGGTTTTTATGTGGATGTCCAATCAGTGTTGAGCATAAATGTAGTCAGTTGAAGCAATAAATTGCTCAGCCCTTGCTTTATTGACAGAGAAATGTGAGTTTTGCTGGTTGTGGAGCCGTACTGGCAGTGCCTACATGTACCAGGATGCATTGTGTGCAAACTTCTGTCACCCAAACCCCAAATCCTTCCAAAGCCCGCCCAGCTCGTGGAAGTGGGTGTTTCTTGTGGCTCTGTGTACAACGAATGGTGTCTTAAAATCTTCTCTTCGATCAGAAAGCCAAAAAATGACATAAGTTGACAACAAACATGTCTTCTTGTTGTATCGTGCCTGGATGCAACAACTACAGAAAGGAGAGTAGAGAAGTAAGCATAGAGAGGAGGGAGTAATCGTAAATACCACCGATTACCAACAGATGTTGAACGGTGCAAAGAATGGCTCCAAGCAATTTAAAAAGAAACAAAAAACAAACATGAGAACGCACCACCATCACTACTGGGAAATCTTGGGGTATGCATGCTCTTTGCATTTTGTATCAGATGTCTATAACTGGAACAGATATTTCCACTGTGCAATACTCTGGTGTATATTCGTACTGCATTCATATTCATTACATATTTTCACATCTTTTTCTCTATATATTGCTGTTTTATATATTGTAGTATAATGCACATATTTTTAAATGTTTGTTTTTCTTTTAATTTCACTTATGCTTATACGTATATATATATATATATATATATATATATATATATATATATATATATATATATAATTTTCCTCTTCTAGAATGTGAGCAACTGTACCTTGACCCAATGTCCCCTCAGGGATCAGTCAAGTATTTCTGATTATGATTATGTTGGTAGTTTTTCTTAGCCATACAGAACCTGGAATAGTCACTAAGTTTGAAATGGGTGTTCTTCAAAATGTCTTTTCAGGCCGTCATGCAAGGCTGCAGATAGGTGTACCTGCAGCAAACTTTGATAGTCTTTAGTGTGAAAATAAACAATTCAAGTTTTTGTGTGTGTGTACACACACACAAACTTTATTCAAACCAACACATTAACAACGTGTTATGTGATTTTCAAATAAATATTTAGCACATTGCACTTCATACTTTGACAAGACGAAGTCCAGGTCAGTCCCAACAAACTTCGAGGTAAAAGTTTCCATTGTTAGCTGGATTGAATTTTAGCAGTATTATTATTACATGAAGGCTTGCATGTCACATGGTCAAAGCTCATCCGTTGCTTTGTCCACTCCAGCATGCCCTCTGTACTGACCATTGGGGGAAGGATATTTGGCTCTTATGCGATGTACAACACGGGCGGGCAAGACGATGCGGTTCCCTTTGCCAAGTTTCTCCCCTTATGACACCTACTCAAAAAAAGAAAAACAATAAGCAGAGTGTAAAAGACTGGAAAGAAAGTGGTTATTCATCAGGAAGCTACAAGTTCTGATCATATACAGTAACGTTATCGGCTGTTCCCAGAAAGTTGGATCAGTTCATCTGGATACAAAGTGTAGCGGGAGAAACATTTCATCACACATCTAAGTAACTTCATCAGTCTCACTGCGGGTATCCCCAACCTTATAAACAGCACAGTTGCATATTGACTGAAACCAGCGATGTAACACAGGTTTCATTTGCAAATTGCCGTGCATATTAAACCGATCGCCAGTTTCTGTTATTATGCAACTGTGCTGGTTTCGGTCGTTAAAATTGTGATCATTGTAATTGCAAGTTACCCAAGTGAAGACAACAAATAACATCGTGATGATGCACTGGGCAACTTTTTGGCCAGTATGATGGGGCAATTTGCTTGTAACGAGAACTTTAGTGAGACATGGGAAAATATATTATAGAATTTATCCGGGTAACGAGGTTGCCATGCAATCAGTACAAATGTGTTGAAAACCGCTTGTACAACGTTGCCGTGTGTCACCACACTAGCCTATAACTTTGTTGGCCAATAGTGTAATCACTCAGTGGTCATCTGCTGACCCTGCTGGTCTTTTCCAGTTTATCTTTGGGGTTCTGAAGAAAGTATCCAGCACACCTGCTGTCCATGTGAGGAGTAAAACTTCCATGCATAGTAGCGCGCACATGCGGGCTGTCTCGGGGTTGGCGTCGACGACAGCATCCAACAAAAACTGCCCACACTGAAATTCATTACAGCAGAATGATTCAGTTTCTGTTGGCATCGGAAGTCAATTTGAGCAACGGCACCACCAGTTGTTGTTTGCTCTCAGCAGCTGAGGTTCTGGATGGTCGCCGCCGGCCATATCCTCTTGCTCAGCTAATGCAGCAGCAGCCTCGGCCTCTCTCCGCTACATTTCTTTGGTCGTATACTCTTGCTTGAATAAATACAGTTGAATATCTGAGTCAGCCAAAACACCGTAATACGTATCTTCGTCCATAAGATCCTCTGGTCTCATATTTACCATTTTTGCTGTTGGAAACGTACCTCATTTGCAATACAAGGCAAAGAGAACAAGGAAGTTTTGTTTTTGAGTGACATCTAGAAGATGCTCTCGGAGGCATAGACTAGAAATCAAACCTGAACTTGCCTGTAGTTCTTCCTTGTCACCAATTATGTCACTGATGCATCAAATGACAACACTGGTGCCAGAAGAACAACAGATTTTGCAACTGCGTCCCAGAGACACAAGAACATTGGCAACAACTGTAGACATTTTTCACACTATCACAAATTCGGATAGATAAAGATTGAAAATCAGCAAAGTGGTCCTTTAAGTAAAATTTCTAGTTGTACGTTGGGCAACCAAGAGCCCCTTTCTGAGGTCATCCCACACAAAACGAGACCAAACTAGATCAGTGAAGGCTTCATTGTTTTATTTATAGTAGTAAACAGTGTTTTTGAATAAACTTTGTGTTGCTCAGGTGTTTTATAATGAAATCAAATAGTAAAGTAAAGGTTAATACTCTGTGCGGGCACATGCGTGGTCACAAGCGCCAGTTGAATGACTGGTCAAATTTTCAAAATGAATAATTGTAGCAAGGCTTGACATTTTCAGAAACATCAATTCAAAAAAGTTTTTCACAAGTAGAACTTGAAAGTGATACTCTACATTTTTGAAGGCAAATGTTTTATTGCAAACAATAGCAAAATTTGGCCAATAAGTTAAGCTAGTTTCTCATGTGAGGATTGGCAAAATTTATTTCATATGTTTGCAAGTAATCAGACTCTAATCGGTAAGCAGAGCCTGGGACCTGACATGAAATGCAAGTAGATGAAAACCCAGAATTTGGAATGATGCACTACAATTGATAATTGATTTTAAAAACCACCTGCTAAAAGCTGAGCAAGCATGCGCCAAATATGTTCTGCCTTTATAAATGCAGTTAATTAACATTAATTTTTGAATAACTAACTTGATGCTGAGTATAATTTTGCTAAGACTTTTCAGTGTCAGCTTGTTTTTAGGCGTCCATAGGACGTCCAGAGTGTTTGATCTTGATTGCCCCATGGAAATTTCCACCGTAAAAGTTGAACCCTGCCTATTCAAGGGGGAATTAAATTCTCATATTCATTTCTTTTAAAGTTGGGCCTTCATTGCTTTGCGTTAATTGCAGTAATCATGCACAGATTTTGGAAATGGCATAATCTGGCATTCAAAAGTGATTAAAGGACAATTAAGCTTTAAATTTTTTTTCATTCAGGGGCAAAATTTGCCCTCTAAATATGAAAGCAATAATATTTTTATATATATCTTGATAAAAATAATTTCTGTCAGATATGAGTATTTCTAACAACAACATTTCATTCAACATTTTCAGTCATATTGCCCAGCACTAGTTCCTCCAAAATACACTTAGCATTTTTGTGACCGAAGGCCCTATATTGATACCTTGTGAATGAAAGCGTGACTGTTTGCTGCCTTTTCAGTTAGAATTGCTCAGCTCAGTTGTAACTGAGGTTTCTAATGAGAGGGGAAACAACCAATTTTTTTTTTTTTATCTTGTCCAGGTGGCTCCTACCTCGTCAAAGCAGCACGGTGTAAACGTTGGCGTCAACGCCTCAGCCACACCCTTCCAACAGGCCAGTGGCTACGGTTCCCATGGATACAGCACTGGTGAGGCGCCAAACAATGCTTCCCAACATAGTCCATGGAAATGGCATGTTTTCATTGCTCACCACAACTGAACTGGTTTTCTCGTTCATCACGATGTTCTCTCATGAGTTTGGGGTGAACGTCATCTTTGAGTGCTGCAGAGTCTTGACAGAAACACCGTCCTTGTGTCTATATGTATTCAGATGTCATTCCAGTCCAACACTTGTCTTTTGTAACTGACCTCTTACCAAATCTGTCTGTTAAGCGAAATGTGTTGGCTTTGAAATTGATGAGTGGGATAAATATATACAGCTCTATGTCCAGCTATACTTGGAGAACATTACCAGTTCGTTTGCATCACGAATTGCTGTCGTCATTGCCTGTGTATGCCAGGAAGCTCTCTACATTAGGAATGTTGACATGCAAAACAGGTTTGTTGTTGAGTGACACAAGTTCATTAATAAGAACATACTGTGCGTCTTTTTTTAAGATGGCTTGGCTTGTTGAGTTGGACATTTAAAAAAATTCACGTTAGTGCGAAGGCTGATTCCAGTAGTGTTGCCCGGCTTTCTCAGCTCATGAATAGCTGAGGGTTAGGGTGGTTGATCTCCTTGCTGTCTTCCATGGCTTGCTTTGCTCATTCCAGCAATTGTATTTTTGATGAAGGAGCATACCATCTCTCTGCAAACATTCATCCTTACACTCTGTCCCCTCCTGTAGGCTTCATTTTCCCATGTTTCTGAACTTCACTTTTTTGTGTCTGTTTTTCTTTCATCTTTCAGTTTTGTTTTTTGTTCATCACCCAGGTTAGGATATCTACATACTTGTTTTTTTTTATTATTATTATTTCAATCCAAAATTACTCTTTAAGACATTATTCACCGCTGGTATCCACCTATGGTCACACAACAGTGCCTGTTATTTGTTCCAAGCTGCACCATGCGCTGCTTTCTGCCATCACCCAACCCTAGCTCACTTCCCACCCGACCCCACACACACATTACCCTGCCTGCCCCTCCCCCCCTTCCCTCCTTCCCCCAGACCTGGGTCAAATAGTACTTGCAAATGATTCATAGCGCTGGTTTTACCCTGGTTATTGTATCAGATGGGTGGTGTTTGCAATAGGGGACAGTGGAACAAGTGCCAGAAAGCAGTGCCAATCAAAGTTAAGAACTCAATGTCAGCTTAATACAGTTTTCAGGGTTCGCCAGCTTGAGCTGAAGTTAAATTGTGCTCATGCAGTTAACCCTGCCCATCTGGTACTTAAAGCAAACGCTAAGAATTATTTGGGACATACTGACCCGGGTCTGCATCCCCTGCCTGGTGTGTCTAACGCTGTGGGCTGCGGCTGTGTGTCTGACTATTGCAGGCTATGAGGATGTGGGCCAGGCTTCAGGGAGTGGGGATTTCTGTAAGGGCGGATACGGCACTGCCGTGGCCGCCGCTGCTTCTGCACAAAACAAGCCAGCCAGCTCTGTCACCGGGCCTGGAGTCGGTGAGTGCCGCCACACGCCAAACGAAAAACAACCCCTCCCCCTTCTCCTCCCCCTCCTCGTGTCACCAGCCACCTTCCTCCCTCCTATCTGTGCTCACCGTTCCTCTCCTTCATCGCTGGGTTGCTGTGCCTGAGCGGGGCACCCCGCCACTTAATGTACACAGCCTCTCTCACCATAACAGGCCCAGTCTGCCATTCTGTCTGTGCCCCCCTCCTTCCTTGCCCTCCCCTCCAGTGCAACTCATTACCCAGTTTCAGGCTGTGTCACACTGTGCATATTAAAAAAAAAACTAGACAGCCATGTTGTCGCATTGTCATCTCTGGTGTTTGGATGTTCAGAAAAAGTTGGACGTCTGAACTGTGGCAGATTTTTGGGCAGAGTGGATATTTTGAGCGGTTTTGCATTTTGGCTTGGTGTGTTTATGCATATGACAACTCAGCAGTTGGGTGTGGAGCTAAACAATCGGACAGTGGCTTGCTTCATTTGAGGAAAAGTGACCAAACTACAGTTTAGGCAAGCAGATAGAAGATACTTACATCAGCGTTGACAAGATTAGTGTGACAGGCAGCTCTCTAGTTGAACCTTACCTGATGCATTTGTGGTGTTGGAAGGTTAGTATGTCACTGTGGACATTTGTTAGAGCGTGCTTCTCCTGTAAAGTCTTTTTTTTTTTATAGGCAGCTTTTCCTCTTTTTCATGTAAAATGACAAATGTTTACGTAGATGTTGACTCAAAAATTTGTTCAAATTTAATATTGCAGACTTCCAGGCAAAAAAAAATTATCTAGGAGCCAAATCAGATTTTCAGGAACCAAAGTATAGTAATATCATATGTTCCATTGTTAAAGGGCTGCCTCACACAGCCTTTTTGTTCCCCTCTGTACTGTCTGCCTGTGTTTGCTCTGCCTTCCATAGTATAGTCTACACAATGTGTTCTTTACATACACAATATGTACAATGTTAAATATACTGCAATCCTATCAACATAAATACTTAAATTTTCAGTCTTCTTATTTTGTTTTCTACTTTTTTTATTCAACCATGTGCAATTGCTTGTTTCCTGCTTATTCAGGCTCAGAGTCCGTATCTCCCACCAACACCACCACGTCAGTGTCACTTAGCCAGCCAGTGTAGTCAGGTCTGCAACCAGCGCTTCACGCTGTGCTCTGGGTCAAACTTTTTTCTCTTTTTTAAAATGGCTCGAGCTGGTAATGAACCAGCAATCTCTTGTCCTACTAGAGGAAAAAAAGGTGAAGTACATTTTTCCCATGTCATAATGTAACCAGGGGAACTCTTGTAGCCGAGCTGATTTAACCTGTTTTGTAGGGGTGGGAGCCGCAGCAGCGGTAGAGGAAGACTCAACTCGCTGCGCTTGGTTATCATCATCTGTAAAGGACTGCACACTGATTGAGTCGGGCTGGGATGACTCAAACGTCACTTGAGAGCTTTCACTGGTCAAGTTGGTCTCGACATTATCAGCATCTGATGGAGAGGAGGCTGGGTTTGGACAGGCAGGGAGTCAGAGTCTGATATTTTTCATTTGCGCATTTCGTTTTCTTGCCAGCTGGCTAACGTTAGCTAACTATGTAGTTAGCTACATCTAACTTCTAAATGCAAACACCATCGAGCTAAATTAAACACTGTTCATAAAGTTAAAACTTCAAATTTTTAACCTGATAAACGGGACGCTAAACTATCTTCAACCACATCAGGACAGGAGTGCAGAGAAGCTTATGTATTGGACAGCGTGCAGGCGTTCACGTGATGGAGCAGGTAGATGCAGGCACAAAAAAAGAGGAGAGATGAGAGCTCAGTACACAAACAAAACATATGGGCATTTATAGATAATATTTTTTGCTTGTGGGTAATGGTGGCGAGTGGCGGGGGGGGTTGCAAAATTAAAAAAAAAATCCACATTGGTGACCATTTTAGTCACCATTAGGAGCCCAGTATTGTGTTCACATTGACAGATAAATTAATGAAAAATGGCCGCAAACACTGATACACGAGTAAAGCTGTGATGCCCTGTGGTTGTTTACCTCACATGAAATGACTGCCCCTCCTTCCTGCTTTAGATAAGTTGTGGTTCATCTGAATTGTTGCCATGTTGAGCAAAACATGCATAAATGCAACAAAATAACAACTTGTCCCTAGATTATTGACCAAAGCACACGGACTATTGATTTGAATACATTCTACCATGTGATGATTAGCTATGGTTGATGCCCCTCAGTTGCACGCACTTGCGCACACACACACACGTTGATTATTTCTCTTCTCTTTTTTTTTTTGGGGAGGGGAGGCGTTTATGTTTTTGAGTGTTTTTGGTTTGAGTCCATCCTGTTTTGCCCAGTTGGCCCTGTTCTTCATCTCTGTGGCAATACTGGGGGGTCAGCGTGTGCCAGAAAAACCATAGCAGTAACCACCAGATATGGTCAGATCTAAATTACTGTAGCTGGCTGAAACGGATAAGCTGCTACACCATTCCTATCTGCCCCTCTTCCTCCTCATCTCATTTTGACGCTCTCCCCTCTTCTCTTCCTGTGCTAACAAGGGAATTCTACTGATATTGACTATGAAGTTGATATGACGTTGGCCTAAAAAGGATTCTCAAGATTTCTTTGTCTTGTTTGGTTTTGATGGGCTCTGGATGTCATCAAATTGGCTGAGATGAGCAGGGGGAAATTGTCATTGAAAAAAGCTTCACAAACTTGAACAACCTAAAAGTGAATTTTAGTGAACTTCCCTTTGAAACCTTGTTGGTATAATTAACTGAAATTGTGTGCTAGTCACAACCAGAAGAATAGCCCTAAATCTTCATTGTGTTGAGGGCCCTGGCTCCTTTTGCAAGGTGTTCACTTGTATTTCCCAGTATCTCCTTTAATATGCAAACATTTTCCAATTTCTCATACAAGGCTTTTCTTTTCTTTCTTCTGTTTCCTTTGCAGGAGTCTCTGTGACGTCAAGCAACACTGGGGTACCAGATATTTCAGGGTCTGTTTACACAAAGACACAGGTTAGTATGCTCAGCCACCAAGATGACCTTCCTCAATTGGAATTGACAGCGCAGTTGTGTTTTGATGATTCCTAAATCTAGCTCTGACAGTACTTTTTTTTTGTACCACAGCTTAACTTTTACAAATTGTATGAACTAAAGGGATAGGACAGTCAACTTTCAAAATGGAGAAAAGAGTTGGTTGCTAATTGTGACATTACTGTCATAATTAACTTGAACAGTCAAAATGGTGCTGGGGAGTCAGTGATACTGATTGTTTAATCATTTAACTAGGAATCTGTTTAAAACCTGCAATCTCCATGTGTCTTGGTCTGCAGTCTTTTGAGAAGCAGGGTTTCCACGCAGGGACGCCAGCAGCTTCATTTAGTCTGCCCTCGGCCCTGGGCAGTGGAGGACCCATCAACCCCCCAGCTGCAGCTGGCTATGCCCCGGCCCCCTTCATGCACATCCTGGCCCCGCACCAACAACCCCACTCCCAAATCCTACATCACCACCTGCAGCAAGATGGACAGGTATTTTGTGCGTGTCTCTCTGTGCATTTCCCTCTATCAATGTCTTGTCTGTCACTGCCAGCCAGCCACCACTACCAAAGATAATTTAAGCCTGTCAGAAGGCAGGGTGTGTGGGCTGACGGTGGGGTGTTGAGATACACATACAGCACCAAAAACAGTACAGGCAAACAATCATAATAAGGGCAGATGTTATTCTCAGTTCAGCATATCTTTTACAGACCCATCTGATATTACGATGGGCGGCAACTCATTCTAGCAGAAACCTTTTTGTGTAGTAGTGATAGCGTTAAAGCACAAAAGGTTTACCTGCTAAAGCAGTACGCAGAATCCTTCACATTTACAACATAGGATTAAAGTCTCTCTCTCTCTCTCTCTCTCTCTCTCTCTCTCTCAAGAGTGGTACAGGACAGCGAAGTCAGAACGCCTCCATTCAACAGAAGTCTCAGATAAACAAATCGGCCTACAACAGCTACAACTGGGGGACCAACTAAGATCCAGCGTTATGGCCACCCCTCACTGTTCCAAAGTCTGACAAACTGGGAGGAGAAGGGGGTCTTTGCACCCTTACAAATGGTCTACTTGTAACCCCCCCCCACACACACACACATACACCAGTCCCTCATTCTGCCTTACCCCACAAAGAGATTCCCTTGCCTACTCTCAGCTCAGCACACCTGCCAGAGGTGGTGCTGCACTGAGTGGAGGAGTGCTATAATGTGGAATGGATGTGGGGTGGTGGCACAGAGCAGCAGGGCTTTAATGATAGTGGAGTGTGAATGAATTGGTTTTAGTAACATCACTAAGAGGTGAAATATTGAGTGTTGGAAATTCGTATCATGTTTATCCCTGCCCTACCCTTTTCATTTATATGTAACATAGAACTGTTTTCTAAAGGAATGAATGTTTCTTGGTTGGTTGTCTTTTTTTCTTCTTTTTTTTTTAACCCCACTTATGGGAAGGAATCTAGAAATCTCTGAAGGTAGGGGGCAGGCTGGCTTTTTGTTTCTCAACCTTGACCCCCCCCGCCCCGCCCAAATGCTTGGTGTGAATTTATCCAGCCCACATGAATGATATCCAAACAAATTAATTGTTTAATTTGTTTTAATTGTTTATTTTTACACCATTTTGAGTTTGAAAATAGGGCTCTATAAATTGTCAGTCATGAGGTTTATTTTTTACCATATATATGTGTGTGTGTGTGTGTGTGCATGTGCGTGCGCACGTGCGTGCGTATGCACATGTGTGTAAAGATGTGTAAGCGAGTGCGATGGCTTGGACTGTGAGGAAAGTGTGATGGTTCTCTTGTCTGCACGCATATTTGTACACAAGGGGGCAGTGGGTGTGTACTGCCCGTCAGGATTTAGCTTCTTCTTCTTTCGGCTTGTTCCCTGCTTCCCAGGGGTTACCACAGCAGATTTGATCATTTCCATCGGTACCCTGTGAGGGGGACATCAGAGGATTTATGTATAAAATTATTTTCCATTTATCCAACAAAGTACAGTTACTGTTCCCATGAGTGATAAACGTTACATAGTCCCACCTGTTCAGCAAGAGACATTGAAAGTGAATGCCAAGGCCAGTACACACCCAGTTTGACTTCCGATGTGTTTTTTCTTCTTTCTAATTGCCCCTCATCCTGTCTCCCCCAGAGCCCCTGACGTATTGCAAGGAAACTCGCAGCATTGAATACTGATGGACAGAATTGTACTTTTTTGTTTTTATTTTTGTTTTTTTGGGTTTTTTTTTGTACTGTGCGTTTTAAAAATTTAAATGGATAAACTTGTCTTGTACATATATATATATATATATAAAACACAAGTACTGTAGTCTTTGTTCAATGGCTTTCCCCCTCCCCTCTTAAATCCTTGCAGACTTGTTAGCTTTTTTGTTTCATATATTTTTTATTTTGTAAAAAATATATAAATATTAAGTAAATAAACAGGAAAAAGACATTTTCATCATTTTGGATGTGAATGTCTTTTTTTTTTTCAAGAAACTTTATTTTTGTATCATGTGGCATGTAAATACAGCATCTTTTCAAAATGAGTTTGACAGAGGTGCCAAGGCGGTTGGTCCATCAACTTTCATTCTGCAAATTAGCCTTGAATCGTCCAACAGTTTAAAATGCAAGTCGATGTTTTAGTTGAAAGGATGGAAGAGGTGACGCCAGAGATCCCTGGTGTTGGGGTCCTCTGGTTGCTTCTTAAACACCCATGAAGGCGGTGAGGGCACAGGGTGGGTTACAGGGCTGTCTTAACTAATGGTTGACTGAGGATCAGCAGTACCAAATAAAACTCCAGTGTTTCTCCATATATTTGCATTTTGTTCATTGACATTTTCCATTACACTATTTGAATTTGATGTTCGTTTTATGGTGACTTGGATGACTGCAGTGATGGACTTCTTGTAACATGTCTCCCACACAAATCCAGTGTTCACATTAAACCTGCAAGAAAGCAATGTTTAACAGTTGTACCTGTCTTTCAGTTATGTAATAACACAAATAGAAGCCATATCTCTACACCGGTGCTGCTGGTCCTCTTGAAGTTGGCTTGCCCGGGGAGTGGTTTGACCAGGAGAGATATAACTCATAATTTCACCGTTTATCTATTACATAGCCCAAATGAATAACATTAACGGAAGGGGGGGGTGTTAAAACCGATACAGATCTCATGTATTCAAGTCCAAAAGCTTTTAAATAGCTTGAGCATTTTTTTATTTGCACAATGAATAGTACAAGTAGCTATTCATTAAGTATTTAAAAACGTGCTTGGTCTTTCTTTTCACCATTAGCATTTCATCTGAAAGTCACCAAAAATAACCAGGTTTATAAAGAAAATAACATTTTGACCCAGGTTTTTGTAATCAAATTATCCACAGTATTTTGTAGAACTGTATTTTTGCACCAGTGGTAGTACAAATACAAAATTCAACATCCAAATGTAAAGGATTATGATAAAATAGTGACAAAAAGGGCATGGCTTGAAAGTTGGTGGTGACGTGGGTGGGGGGTGTAGGGGTAAGGTAACCAGAGGGTATCATGGTTTGTAAAACTACGATAGAGATCTGACAAGGTCAGTAATTAAAGCAATATACCACAGGGCCTTAGCTCTATTCTAAATGTTATATTATGAATGGCGTTATTACATAGGATCTAATCTATCAGATTTACTTGTAAGAGATCAGCAGTAGTGTACAATAATTACAAATTTCGAGGCATTAATGTTGGTGTGCTTCAAACATTTTCCTATCCTTGCAATAGTATTTTAAACAACTTTCTTTACTCATATCTTGGAAAAAAATTATCACAGAATAAAATCTTGTAAACATGTCTTGGAAAAAATTATATACGCAACACATACCTGATAACTTCCGCTTGCTGTAAGGTGCCATCATGTGTTCAAAGGTAGATGGGAGTTTATCAAAATTAATCAGAGGTAGATGGGATCAGGCATGTGAAGGGAGTGTTTAAGCAAGGCATTCATTCACAAGAGGACAGTCGATGGTGCCAAAATGGATGGGTTTACTGAACAATATATGTCTAAAAATATATACAAAAAATAAAACTGACTTCAAAATAAAAAGTACTAGATAAACACACTCAGGCTGCGATGAAAAATTATTCTCTTTTTACTCAAACCTGCTTCCGATTTGATTTTGTGAAATTTGGAGTAACGGTATAGTTTTGCATAAGGCGCACATTGTTCCATGTATAGAAGAAGATATACTTTATTAATCCATCCATCCATCCAGTGGCGCCCCCAAGGGGTGGCCACGGCCACCCTGATACTATCCCTGCCCCCCCCCCAGCCACGCGTCGCATATGCAGAATATGCTTCTGATTATGCATAATATGCTTCTATCTGATATCTTACATTAGGTGCTGTTCATTTAAATCAATAATGTATATTTTTCTTAACTCTCATATTGACAGTTTTCAACTAGCCCATATAGTATACTAACAACAGCAGCATAGAATTCCCGAAATTCAGTCATGGCTTTTGGTTTTGGTGTGCCACCCCGAGATTTTCAGTGGCCCCATTTGGCCACCCCGATGAAAAATTTCTGGGGGCGCCACTTTATCCATCCATTATCCAAACCGCTTAATCTGCTCAGGGTCGCGGGGATGCTGTAGCCTGTC
This sequence comes from Lampris incognitus, assembly GCF_029633865.1. Taxonomy (NCBI): domain Eukaryota; kingdom Metazoa; phylum Chordata; class Actinopteri; order Lampriformes; family Lampridae; genus Lampris; species Lampris incognitus. The sequence continues at coordinate 29,362,485 of NC_079228.1, forward strand.
CCAGCAGTCATTGGGCGGCGGGCTGGACACCCTGGACAGGCCGCCCGTTCATCATAAGGCCGACACACACACTTTGGGACAATTTAGAGCGTCCGATTCACCTACTTTATTATTCCCCATGGGGAAATTCATCCGCTGCATTTAAACCCCACCCTAGCCATAAGCTACTAGCCATGTACCAACTCCAGTTGTTTTTGCCATACCTTGGTCAGGGGCACAGACAGGGGTATTAACCCCAACATGCTAGTTACAGTTATAGTTTCCTGGTGTGATGATTATCGACGCAAACACACGTTAGTCTGCTCTGATTTTATGAATGGCAATCACGTCCCACTCAATCCATCACTAGAATTTTCTCGACTGTCGGCCCTTTAAAATAGGTGCTGGGAAATGATACGCGAAAAAAAAGGTGTCTACAGGTTTGAGATTTACAGCGAATACGTCGTATTCAACCCTTGATGGTGTCACGTGTCATGGCTAGTTTGGACGCGTCATACTTTTGTGGCGTGCACTTTTTATACTGACTTTGGTAATAACCGCAGTTGCGACTGATTGCGTCATTCATCGAAACGTCGAGAGTACTTTACGGCAATCGTTGGTGCTTTACGGCACTGTTGACATGTTCTTCAGTATGGTTTGAGTGTGGGGGCTTTTTTTCCCTTGGCAAAGGCTTATTATTGATGAGTGTTTTCGACTTATTTCGCGGTTTCTTTGGGGTTCCCGGAGGCTACCATCGTGGAGAGGGCCGAAGGTAAATTTCCTCGTTTAAGGCTTTTCGTAACCTTAGCCATTAGCTAATGAGCGCGAAGTTGTATGCAGACCAGTATTACTTCGGCGATCTTGATAGGCTTAATTTAGCCATTTTTCCGCTGTTAACGTTTCACCGTGTTTGCCACCATAGGAAAAAAAATCACAAAAAACGAAACATTCCGCGATCAATCAGCTTGATCACTTTCTCAATACGTACGTGGTTGATGGTGCTGTGCAAGCCCGGCCCCTACCCCCTCCACGCACGTATTACAAAATCCAGTCAGTTCGTCTCGTGTTAATGGCACATTTTTTAAGGAAATTAGTTTACTCATATTTTCCGAGGGAAAGAAAAAGCAGACGAGGTAAACAGGGAAGGCATTTAGTTAGTTAAGTTATGTACATAATATCTAGACAGATAAATGATGTAGCCTAAATTAACGTGATTGCAGTTATGTGGGTGTGTTAATCTAACTTGTTAAATAAAACTCAGTTATTACTGTCACTGAAAAATAACTAGAGAATTTACGGTAATATTACCGTAAGTTACGGCATTATGCTGCCAGTACAAACCGAATACTTCCTGTTTACCTTTCAACTAAAGAGCACTTTAACGTTACAGCGGCCAGAATCCCTTCATTTCCTAACATGGCTTTTATTGTGAAATATGCAGGGCGCGTTGTGAAAAATTCAGAGTGGCACGGTTTCCGTGCGGTACTTCTAGTGTAGCGATATAACATAAAATGCCATCTTGTGACACTTGTACGTTACTGCAAAATACAGTTTGGGAAAATTAATAAATGAACTGCAATGACTGAAATAGGACAAAAAGAGACAAATAGGACTTTAGATAAATAATTCAGAACAACAGAGTATTGAAAATAGCATGATTATATTGTTGAATTTATTCAATTACAGAGATGGAAGTGTACATTATGCTTAATTGGCATGCTTGATGGCCTTAAAAAGGTCTATTACCGCACGTTACCAAGAGGTTTGCTGTGTGTGTGTGTGGGGGGGGGCGCTCGTTCCACAGGAAACACCCCCCCCCTTCACATTGCCCCGACGGCAAACCCAAACTTCCTGTTCCACAGGAAACACTGAGACCATTAAACCTAATATGGTTTAACAATGGTCAACCATTAAAACAGATGCGTCTCCTAGCCTCACTAAATACGCTTCAGGATTTGATTTGTTTAAAGAGCAGTCTGCAGGTTGTAGAAACTAGATTTTCCTTTAAATATATATATATATATACACACACACGCGCACACACACACAAACACTACAGTGACTTCTGCAGTTGTCTTTGTGGGAGAATTTTACTGGTGCCTCTAAAAAAGCCAAACTGGAAGTGATGTAACAGGGGAGAGTGGTCGAGTTGAACAATAAGAAATTAATGGATCTCAGTGCTAGTTTTAACACTGAAGAGGTTGTAATTGTTAATTCAGATATATATGATGGACCAAAGCTTCCCATATAAATGTTCAACTCATACCAAACCAGTCCCCTAGTGACTTTTCAAATGGTAATTTTCATGTTAAATTTCGTACAAAATGTAACTTGCAACATGCACTTTAAAGCCTGAGGTAGGCAGTTTTTTGTTTTGTTTTTTTGCAATCATTGGGCAAAAATTTCATAATAAACTTTCAGCATATTATGATTCAACTGGTCTGAGAGAAAACTAGACTTCTGCACCTCCTCTTGGCTCTGTATTCAGGCTTTAAGAAAAAATCCAGCCCAGGACGGAAGATTTTAGCCAATCATGGGTCATTTCAGAGAGAGGGCGTTCCTATTGGCTGTTCTGCAAATGCAGATATGCATGTACCAATTTGTGTTCACCCTGCCCCGCCGGTCACTTGTGGTCGTAACCCTAACCCTAAAAATCAACAAGACTAACTCAAAATGGCTGCTTCACATGAACAAGGTAGTATAACTAAGAGATTCACTGAAAAAAATAATTTTTACATGGATAGATTATCAACTATGATTTCACGAGTCTCGCTTTGACATTTCCTGGTTGCGTAGCAGTGTAAGAGGCTGAAGGGTGATGCGGAGGTCATTTGGTGCGAGGTGCTTAGCAGAGTGATAGGAGGCAACAGAGAGGCGGAAGGATTTGCATTGGGATGTTCAGTGTTACCTACTGCAGCTTTAAATCAGACGTAGCACTAGAATGGCCATGATCTCACTCCTACCTAAAACGACCATAGGCCATCGAAATGACGGCCGGTTTTTAAACTCAATATTCTGTCAAGCTAAATACCCAATTGAGATGTTAATGCATTGCAAATGTTAGGATGTCTGTTAGGAAACAACTGACACTAAAATTAACATTTTAACAACTATAATACTATTTTTAAACAATTTCACCTTCAGAGAGACATGGTCAAACTTGAATAGCAAAATAGAAAAAGTGAAAATATTACTTGAAAAACAAAACGGACAACACATATTGCTAATCTAACAAACGTAACAAGGCCTATAAAATGTGAAATGTAAATAAAAGGACTGAAAATAAACAACGTTCGGAACTTAAAAACTACTAGAACGACCGAGCCACGGTTTTTAAACTCTATATTCTGTCAAGATAAATACCCAGTTGAGATATTAATGCATTGCATATGTTAGTATGTCTGTTAAGAAACGACAGACACCAAAGTTAACATTTTAACAACATTAATACTATTTTTCAGACAATTTAAAATCGCTGCTGTCCAGCGCCTGTAAATACTGCAATGCCGCGGTGGTAGTCATGGTGCGTCTGAGACGGCGTCTGTAACCACACATGCTGGCAAAAATCAAGTTTAGATTTAGACTATTACTCTGCACTGGAGAATACTAGTGTGTTTCTAGGACAGAGCAATGAACTTCGCGAAGGAAATGATGCGACCAACAAATGGTGACATGCGCAAATTGCGAGCCGTCTTTTTGACCGCTCGTGGTCGTTTAAGGTAGATCTTATAACTTTTTTTGTGTGCAATTGATCTAAAACTCATTTTAATGCAAGTATATGCAATTTTAGGAGCATTCACAGAGCGGCAGGTCTATCTTTTTTTCCGCAAAGTTATTAAACTTTGAAAATTCGAAACTATCAAAATGATGACCTTGGTCATTCTAGTGCTAGCCAGATTTAATGCTACAAAATAGCTTGTATGACTGCTTTTTCAAGAATTGCAAAGACTTACTTGTGCCGATCTGGAGTGTACATTAAGACATTAAGTGGCATGTATACATCAGGGATCCCTTTTTCGATGGCATGACTCATGATGATGACGACGACGATGAAAGTGAGGAGGATGGATTCTTCTATGACGGGTACCAGAGAGATCCACAGGACCCATTTGATGAAGCCTGGAGATTTGGCTTCAGTTTTGGCCCCAATGGAGTGAGAATCGAAGAGCCTGCTGTCTTTGGTCAGGTCTTCAGGGAGATGGAGGAAATCTTTTCCCAGCTCGGCCAATGGCAAGGACAAGGACAACCTGGTACTGGACACTTTAGTATGGCTGCTATCCACACATCTGGTCTCTTATTAGTCATTCTTTCAGTATAGAACATCAGTTAATTGTTCATTTGATTTGACCAGCTCATGAAATGTCACTTGTTTCTAATATTGCCAGCCTTATTGCCATCTCTGACATGGGTTAAATCTGACAAGATAACATTTGCACAAAACTGATATTTAGAATTGGTGTATTGATGAGCCTTAAATCCATTGTCTGAAAGATAAGGTAAATGCGGACAATAAATGTGTTTCCTCACTGGTATGGTGGTCCTGAGTAACTCACTTTTTTGTGTATCTACGCCATCTGTTTGTTTTTTCCTTTCTCATGCACCAGGTGTTCCAAGTGTCATGCCGCCACCACCACAGGAAAGGCCAGAAAGTGGGAGGGGATCCAGTGGGAATGTCCTGAGGGACTTTATGCTAAAATCCCCAGATAACCCTCCTCAAAAACCCCCAGCGGGATCACACAGAGAGCCTAGAAATGACGGCACCTCTCCCTCTGGGACACCAAACTTTCCTCACTCTCCCTTCCATGGTTGGACCCCTTTTTCTAAGGTAAAAGAGTCCATCCATCTATTATCCGAACTGCTTATCCTGCTGTCAGGGTCGTGGGGATGCTGGATACTATCCCAGCAGTCACTGGGCGGCAGGCAGGGAGACACCCTCGACAGGCCGCCAGGCCATCATAGGGCTCACACACACACACACACACACACACACACACACACACACACACACACACACACACACACACACACACACACACACACACACACACACACACACATATATGAAATTGTTATATTATCAAATCAATCAAATCTACTTTTAACGTCTACTTTTTATTATTATAATGTTGGCAATTGGTGATGAAATTACACCCAACAATGTGCTCTATTGTGTCCAATCAATATAGATAAAATTCTTAGCCGATTGAGCTAATGGCTAGTTGGGCCATTGCTGTCTATTAATTTTCAATTTTATTTGAAGTGGAGTTATATAAAGTCCAATTAATACAATCTAAAAATACAGGAGAGTCTTATTATATTACCGGAGTGACTGTAGTGTCGGTCGTAGGGCCTGGGGTTCGTTTCCATAGTTTATTATTAACTTCCGACGCAAAAAAAAAACCTACATGCCACCACCACCAGAGATTATCTTTTTTCCATCCCTCTTCACTGTTTCATATTCATCAGCTAGGTTGTGGCTTTTCTCTTGTTTTTTTTTTTTGTTTTTTTTAACAGTTTCATGACATTTGGAGAAGAGAGCCACAAAGAGATCCAGAGGACGAACGTAGAGAAGATAGAGGTAGCTTATATTTTCACAATACAATAAAAATCTCGGTGAAGGCTTTTGGGGGACTCAACCCTGTATTGCAACTGATTTTATCCGTTTTCCAGATCTGGACTCTGCCGTATCTTCTGGTGGCCTAGATCAGATTCTGACCCCACCTCATGCTCAGCAACCCAACCAACCAAGGACCCGATCATTTTTCCAGTCAGTCATTGTCACCAAAGTTCTAAAACCTGATGGGGTGAGAGATGCACCTTCCATTATTATTATTATTATTATTGATGTTATGATGCATTTGAAATGCATTTTCCATCCAAAGCAAATGTAAAACTGTTGGAAAGGCAGTAGAAGGGATCTTTCATAGCTCAACGTTAAAGTCCTCATGAAATCAAAATAGATGTTTAAGTTTCTTTATCACATATATCTTGCACTGATTGTCACCTGTACGCCAGTATCTGGCTCAACAATGACAAAAAAGTTGTTTTGTAGAGATTCATAATGGTATTTTAGAGTTTGTCATTTCCCGGAAAAAGATAATAAAACGTTGATGATTCATCCTGCACTCAGGGGGGTATACTCATTTTGCGTCCAATAAAACGCTTTCCCGAATTTTTATATGTCCCTCCCCCATGACTACAAATTCTGCCAGTTACCGACCGGCGCACAGGACCTACGAGCCAGCTAACAGTTATCATCGCTATGCTTTTGGTTGTGCTAACTCCCACAATCCCCCGTTGGGTCTCTCGGCTGGGGCAATCCGCAAGAAGGGCCCGGCACACGTCCAGAGTTGCAGCTGCACACCACTGTACCCAGTCCCCTCTGCCAGCCTGCCTTCCAGCACGGTGTCAGACACCATCTCACACCCCTTCTGCGTCACATTCAGCGCCATTGGCTACTGTAAGCGCCATTGGCTACTGTAAGCGCCAATCAATATCTGTGACAAGTCCCTCCCTAGCTTCCGGTTTTTACAGGAAAGATGTAAATAGGTGGAATCAAATAGCACTCTGCTCGCTGTTCCATGGGGTCTTTAAAGCTTGCATCAAAAACCTCTTAATTGGATCGTCCAGGTGGCATAGCGGTCTATTCTGTTGTCTACCAACACAGGGATGGCCGGTTCAAATCCCCATGTTACCTTGGGCTTGGACAGGTGTCCCTACAGATACAACCTGGTCTTACAGCACACCCCTATTCTCTCACTACTACTACTACTATTCTCTCACATCTCTAATCTCACTCATACTTGGATTTGCACACATAGTTTTGATTCATTTCCTTATACTTGGTGCTCTGTTAATTTTTCCTTCCCTTATCTTGTTGTGCACGTGTGTACATGTCAATTTTTGTATAACTGAGAGCAACACAGCAAGTCAAATTCCTCGCATGTAATCTTACTTGGCCAATAAAACTGACCCTTATAGAGAGAGAGAGAGAGAGAGAGAGAGAGAGAGAGAGAGAGAGAGAGAGAGAGAGAGAGAATACTTAGTCCAGGTTTTAACTGAAGACAATATGAGTTTTTTTTTAGAGAATTGAATTGAGCAAGTAAAAAACAACACAGTTTGGGCGTCTGGGTAGCATAGCAGTCTATTCAATTGCCTACAAACTCGGGGATCATCGGTTCGAATCCCCATATTACCCCTGGCTTGGTCAGGCGTCCCTACAGACACAATTGGCCATGTCTACGGGTGGGAAGCCGGATGTGGGTATGTGTCCTGGTCACTGCACTAGTGCCTCCTCTGGTCGGTTAGGGCGCCTGTTCGGGGGGGAGGGGGAACTGGGGGGAATAGCGTGATCCTCCCACGTGCTACGTTCCCCTGGCGAAACTCCTCACTGTCAGGTGAAAAGCGCCTGGCGACTCCACATGTATCGGAGGAGGCATGTGGTAGTCTGCACTCCCTGGATCAGCAGAGGGGGTGGAGCAGCAACCGGAATGGCTCGGAGGAGTCGGGGAATTGGCCAAGTACAATTGGAAGAAAAAAGGGGGAAATCCAATAAAAAGAAAAAAAAAACCTCTTAATTGTCAGGGATATGATTTTCAAATCTATTCACAATACATCTATTCTGGTGGCACTGTGAGGTGCTTTAAATTAGGGCTGTCACAATATCATATTTTCGCTAGACAATTATCATGGTAAAAAATACGATTATGATAAAATCCTGATAAAGCGAATATTCCACCAAAGTCTTCTTGGAGTGGTGTCTGAGAGGGAGAGAGGAAATATTTTTTACCCAACTGTTAGGCCTATATGTTTATGCATTATTAATGTAACTTTTTTTTTCCTTTTTTTTTTGTTTAAAATTAATATATTGTGAACCCCCCCCCCCCTCCATTTTGGATAAAAGCATTTGAGGAACATGAAGAATATTCCAGCATAAAATATTCTGATATGAATATGTATCCGTAGCTTGTTACGTATGATCACTTGACTATAAAAAAATTGCAAAACTAATTTTACTTGAAAAGCGTATGACGTTTTCTCATTATGTGTGTGTTAGACTGTGGAGGAGAGGCGTACAGTCAGAGATGGCCAGGGGAATGAGGAAACCACAGTAACGCGTTCAGGAGGTCCGGGGAGCTTGGAGGAACCAGACAATCAGAGTCGACCTCTTGTACCAGGTTACTTAATTCCCAGTGTGTCTTGTCAGCCACTTGAGCGCTTCCACCGACTATTTTGTCCTATTTTTAGAATAGCCATACACACAGACATGAAGATATATTTGGAACTACTGCTGCTAGTCTTCAAACCATTTTGAGGTGGTGTAGCGGTCTAAACATCAGCTTTGTGTCGATGCAGTTGCCCGATGGGGACCGGGGTTTGCACTTCGGTCTCGTCAGACCCGACTATGGCCGGATTCGATGAGGCAGCAATAAATAATTGGCAACGCTGTGTTCGGGAGGGGGGCAGAGTCGGCTTGTGTTCGTCACATGAATGCATCTCTGTGTGTGTCGGAAAAAGCAGTGGTTTGGCCTGGATTCGCCTTGTCACGGAAGTGGCGAGGCGTCTCCTTCGAGACTGCCGGCTGGAGAGATGCAGTTGGCGAACGCATGTAGTATGAGGGTGGGTGGTTGAACTAGAATAGGGAGCGATTGGCCACGAAATTGGGAGAAAAAGGGAAAAATCAGAAATAAAAAAAAACAAAACATGTTGAACAAGAATATCGTATTTACTTACCCATATATTATTTTGCTTTTTATTCTAGGTGGTCCACGGCCCTTTTCTGACATGCGGGGCGATGACTCTTTATTCTCCAGATTCTTTGGAGGTTTCAAGTAATTTGTTAGGAAAACTGAATTGTATGTTTGGGACTGGATGGAGTACCCCCCCACCACCACCACCACCACCACCGAGATGATATTTTTTTGTGTTTGAGTGTTATTTTAGAACTGAGTGTTTGAGTATTAACTCACAGTATGAAAGCTTTTTGTTTTCTGAGCCTCAATTCTGTGTATGGGGCGATTGCATCAACCTCTATGGCTAGAAATGCATTACAAAGAACGCAAAGGAAAGAAAATCAGGTTTTAAATAAGTCCCATCGCATATATTATTTTTGTATTGTCCTGCAGTTATGCCTCTGTAAATGTGACTGTATGACAGACAAAATAAAGAGACTTAATATATTTACTTTGTTGTCATGTTCCCTTTATTCATGGCATCTCATCTGAGATTGTGGTATACAGGACATTTGTGTTACCCAACAGTGATAGTGCTGTGAATGAACAAAGGAAATGCTTCAGATTTGGATGATTTCTGAAACACTTGAGATGAGTTTACTTTTATCTTCTCATTTTGTGTGTGTGTGTGTGTGTGTGTGTGTGTGTGTGTGTGTGTGTTTCTATCCACATTCTGTTGCAGATGATTTTTATTTTAGCTTTTTTTTTATTTCTGCAAGAATTCAAATGGCTCAGGCCTTTGATTGCAAGACAATACTCTTGCAGTTTGATTCAGATTCATACAATGTTAAAATGTACTTCGGTTAATCTGCATTGTTTGTGAGATTCACCGAAGTTGTTCTGCTCGGCTCGGTGTCCTTGGCTATCGCAGAGTAAACTTGCTTGCGAAACAGCCTTCTGAGATCAATCTGACCTGTTGGCCCTCTGCTTTACGTGGCTGGATACTGGTGCCGGTTCTTCACCTGCAGGGGTTTGTCCTTCACAGTAGCAGAATTTTGCAAAATGTTTCACAGTGCCAATCTTATCCGGGATGCTTCTGGGCCGGCAAAGTGAAGTGACGGGGGGGGGGGGGGAGTATGCACACAGACGTGGGAGACGGAGAAGGCCATTTCAGGCCATTTGAAAAGATCGCTATCCGCATAAAGCACCAGACGTCGTTCTGCCGTCTCAGCTTGAGACCGGTAGATCTGAAGACGGCGGCGTTAAAGATGGAGAGAATGAAGAGACGTCTGAAGATAAGGAACCTGCTGGTGCGGGAATGTATGAGTGAATTTTTGGGTACATTCATCCTCATAGTGAGTAATTCTGAACATAGACTCCCCTTGTCTGGAAATGTTGTGGAGTACTATGTGTGATTTGTCAGTTGTTTGTGGAGGTGTCTATTGTGGCGAATTCGGGGGGCAGTCCGGGAGACCGTCGCCCTAGCCGGGGCGCGAACCCGTCTTTCCCACTCCGCAAGCGACAACGTTAACCATTCGACCAAAGGGTCCGGCCCGTTAGCCAAGGACCAACGTGTCTGCTTATCCATGCACGTTACAGTGTATACTAGAGGACAGTAAACCAGAGTGAAACAACGGAGCCGCCCAGCATTCAAAAAAAAAAAAAAACAGGCCTGGGTGTCCGGTATAGCGTAGCGGTCTGTTCCGTTGCCTACCAACACGGGGATCGTCGGTTCGAATCCCCATGTTACCTCCGGCTTGGTCGGGCGTCCCTGCTGGTGGGAAGCCGGATGTGGGTATGTGTCCTAGTCGCTGCACTAGCGCCTCCTCTGGTCGGCTGGGGCGCATGTTCAGGGGGGAGGGGGAACTGGGGGGAATAGCGTGATCCTCCCACGCGCTATGTCCCCCTGGCGAAACTCCTCACTCAGGTGAAAAGAAGGGGCTGGCGACTCCACATGTATCGGAGGAGGCATGTGGTAGTCTGCAGCCCTGCCCGGATCGGCAGAGGGGGTGGAGCAGCTACCGGAACGGCTGAGAAGAGTGGGGTAATTGGGTGGAAACGGGGGGGGGGGGGAGGCCTCTCTGTTCTGTGCTGGCGGTACTTGTTGGAGAGAATGCAATGTTTCATCGCTCTCTCTCTCTCTCTCTCTCTCTCTCTCTCTCTATACCACAAGTCTCTGCATGTCATTCTCCTGCCACCAAAGTTATGCCAATGTTCATCTTGCTGCCATCAAATCTTATTCTTTATCTGTTGACATTTTGTTTAGTCAAGGTTCGGGATCCATTGATGCTACAGATAGTACACCATAGAACAGATCTTTAACCATGAGAGAACCCAGCAAACAAACAAAAACGTCCCCCCCCACCCCCCCAGCACGTCCCCTAAAGGTCTTCTCCGAACGTCCGGTAAATGTCATTGTGTAGGGTTTTCATTACGTCAAGTGGACGTTATTGTGTCCCCGCGATGTCCCGGGGACATCTAGAAGACTTTCCCCTAACGTCCCTGTAAAGTCCTCGGAACGTCAACGCTGCAATAACGTCCCCGTGACGTCCCGGGGACGTCTAGAAGACTTTCCCCTAACGTCCAGCTAACATCCACGTGACATCCCGGGGACGAGGACCCCCTAACGGCCCTGTAGCATTAACGTCCCCGTGATGTAATGAAAACCCTACATAATGACATTTACCGGACGTTTGGAGAGGACCTTTAGGGGACGTACTGGGGACCTTTTTTTTTTTTTGCTGGGACTTTAGTCTTGCATGTGATTCTGTTGAGAGAAGTCATCCTCTCTTCAATGTGTCATTGTTTTTTTTTGTGCGTTTTTCTTCATGATTTACCTCGCCTCTTCCTCTGTCCCTCTTCTCTCCAGATGTTTGGTTGTGGAGCAATGGCCCAGATGAAGACAAGCCGGGGGCTAAAGGGCCAGTACCTGTCGGTCAATATCGCCTTTGCAGTTGCTGTCATGGTCGCCATGTATCTGAGCAGGGGCATCTCGGGTAAAAATTACTGCACGTTTAATGAAGGGGGGGGCAACAGAGTCTATATGTGGAGGTTAAAAGACATTTTTTTCTATGGCTGCCCCACAGCTTTTGGCAAAACTGGGATATTAAGAAAATAAATGTGCCCATTTTTCTAACAAAATGTATTTATTTTGGACATCCCGCCACCCATCTGGCCCCCCTGCTGTGACCCTCTTGTGGGTCCAGAGCCATCGTTTGAAAACCACTGATATAGATGTAATGTCAGCTTATTCACTCTTTTGAGAATATGCAATCAATACTAGGCCTACCCCCAGTTATAAACCCAACACAATGATGATCCCTACCGTTTCTGTTCACAACAAAGTCACACAACAGTTGTGCTCCACATCAATGACACTATGTGTGTCCTCATTCCATAAAGATGTTGAAATTGCACGACAGAGACACGGCGGTATCCTCCATTAAAGCTGATAGATGTTTATGATCATGTTCGAGCTTCACATCATTTGTCGTGAGTCATGGTGCCGGACCTAACCCTTTTTCAACTGGGATATTGCCTTTTGTGTCCCCTTCAACTCATCCTCTCTGCCCTTCTACACCACTCTCCCAAGGGGCTCATCTGAATCCAGCTCTGTCTCTCAGCTGTTGTGTGTTGGGGAAACTGGCCTGGTCCCGGCTCCTGCCTTACTCCTTCTCTCAGCTCCTAGGAGCCTATGCAGGTGCCTCTGTAGTCTTCCTCATGTACTATGGTAACTATTACCCAGCCGTCTCATGTTAACTGGCATCACGCTGCATGTTTTGGTTTTGTGAATCCTTGTCTAGAAATGGTTAGCTTCTGACTCTGGCTTATTGAATGAATAAGAGGGGTGCATAGGTCTTTCACTAGCTTCTGTTTGTGGGTTACGTGATCCAGATGCTATTATGGACTACAGCGGAGGAGCCCTGACAGTGTTGGGACCAAATGAAACGGCATCCATTTTTGCCACCTATCCATCCAGTTTCCTCTCTTTGGGCAGCAGTTTCTTTGACCAGGTGAAAGGAGGGGAGGGGGGGGGGGGTCAAACGTAGAAAATAATCTGCACTACATCTACTACATGGCATAACAGAATGCGGCCTGTTGGCAAATGCAAGCAACAGGCAGCCTAAAAAGCTCAACAACAAAAGAAATCTTCCACTACTTTGTTCCACCATGAGCCATTGTGTTCTCACAGAAAAAGGGACATTTGTCTCAAATAATCTGCCACACGTAGCATGTACTGTCAAGGTTTTTAGTTAAAAAAAAGAAAAAGAGGCATAGTAGGGTGTCCGGGTAGTGTAGTGGTCTATTCTGTTGCCTACCAACATGGGGATCGCTGGTTCGAATCCCGTGTTACCTCCGGCTTGGTCGGGCATCCCTACAGACACAATTGGCCATGTCTGCAGGTGGGAAGCCGGATGTGGGTATGTGTCCTGGTCGCTGCACTAGCGCCTTCCCTGGTCGGTCGGGGCACCTGTTCGGGGGGGACTGGGGGGAATAGTGTGATCCTCCCATGCGCCACGTCCCCCTGGTGAAACTCCTGTCTGTCAGGTGGAAAGAAGCGGCTGGCGACTCCACATGTATCGGAGGAGGCGTGTGGTAGTCTGCAGCCCTCCCCGGATCGGCAGAGGGGGTGGAGCAGCGACCGGAACGGCTCGGAGGAGTGGTTTAATTGGCCGGGTACAATTGGGAGAAAAAGGGGGGAAAATTTAAAAAAAAAAAATGTATAGTATCTTAATCTCTCGACACATAGTTTACTCGTATATATCTAACTCATTTATATTACATTTGCACTTTCAAACTGTGATGTATTTCACTACGCTCTGACCCCCCAGATGATTGGCACAGGCATGATAATGCTTTGCTACCTGCCGCTGGTGGACCACCACAACAGTCCCGCCCCACAGGACCTGGTGCCCCTGTTGGTGGGTGTTGTGTTTATGGGCGTCTCCATGTCCATGTTTTCTAACTGCGGGGGCGGCATGAACCCGGCCCGAGACCTGGGACCCCGCCTCTTCATGCTGTCTGCAGGCTGGGGCACAGAGGTCTTCACGTGAGTGCATTTAAGGTCCTTGTTATGCATTTGTTTCTTTCTTCATCTCTTTTTTTCTCTCTCTCTAACGAATGGGTAAGGTATCCGTGCTGTGTGATTTTATTCACAGAGCCTGTTCAATATTATTTAAAACTGTGCAATACTACAGGTTTCACACCTCACGGTACCTGCTCTTATAGCCTACTTACAGCACACCCCTATTCTCTCACTACTACTACTACTACTACTACTACTACTACTATACTACTACTGCTACTATACTACTACTATACTACTACTACTACTGCTACTATACTACTACTGCTACTACACTACTACTATACTACTACTACTACTACTATATTACTACTACCACTACTACTACTATACTACTACTAGTACTACTACTACTATTATACTACTACTACTATACTACTACTACTACTACTACTATTCTCTCACATCTCTAATATCGCTCGTACTTGGATCTGCACACATAGTTTTGATTCATTTCCTTATAATTGTGCTCTATTTACTTCCCCAATCTTGTTGTGTACGTGTGTACACGTTAATTCGTGTATAACTGAGAGCCACACAGCAAGTCAGATTCCTCACATGTAGTCTTACTTGGCCAATAAAACTGACCCTTATAGAGCGAGAGAGAGAGAGAGAGAGAGAGAGAGAGAGAGAGAGAGAGAGAGAGAGAGAGAGAGAGAGAGAGAGAGAGAGAGAGAGGGGGGGATACTTAGTCCAGGTTTTAAGTGAAGACATTAATATGAGATTTTTTTTTTTTAGAAAATTTAATTGAGTGCTGCTCTATAAAGGCAACAACAGCACAGTTTGGGCGTCCTGGTAGCATAGCAGTCTATTTCGTTGCCTACCAACACGGGGATCGCCGGTTCGAATCCCCGCGTTACGTCAGGCGTCCTACAGACACAATTGGCTGTGTCTGTGGGTAGGAAGCCGGATGTGGGTATGTGTCCTGGTCGCTACTCTAGCGCCTCCTCTCGGTCAGGGCACCTGTTCGGGGGGGGACTGGGGGGGAATAGCGTGATCCTCCCACACGCTACGTCCCCCTGGCGAAACTCCTCACTGTCAGGTGAAAAGAAGCGGCTGGCAACTCCTCATATATCTGAAGAGGCATGTGGTAGTCTGCAGCCCTCCCCGGATCAGCAGAGGGGTGGAGCAGCGACCGGGACGGCTCGGAAAATAGAGTAATTGGCCAAGTTCAACTGGGGAGAAAAAGCAAAAAACAAAAAACAGCACAGTTTGGTTCTGCGAGCCAGACACGGGACATTGTGTTAGCCAATAGCCCAACATACAGCTGCAATGTGTCGCAAACCACCTCTTGAGGCTGTTGAAACAAACGGATTAAATTCCTCCCCAGACTGCTCACCAATCCTCCAGGACGCATGTTAATGGGGGGGATTCATAGGCAGTAGGAAGAGATCCAACTTGATCCGTTTGCTGTGTTGAACCTCCAGGTGCAACAACTACTGGTTCTGGGTCCCTATCGTGGCCCCCTTGGTGGGGGCCATCCTGGGCTCTTGGGTCTACCTGATCTTCATTCAGTGGCACCTGCCCGACCCTGAGCAGGATGAGCCCGGCAACGACCTCAGACTGGCAACCATTATGCAAAACGGAGTAGAGCTGGCCCAGAGGTTTTAACGGATGCATAACACCTTTGGTTCAGAGGAGGAGAAAGGTGGCGTGGTGTTGCTGTTTGTGCTGTACTGAATATTCCACACATCCCGGTTTCACTGATGAGTCGCTGCTCTGGGATCAGCCGGGTGCTTTCATGTAATTTTGTTCTGTAGTGCAGACGGTGATCATGACATAACATGAGCAATGAGCCACGTCCAACAAGCTGCCAGTACTGTACAATAGTGTCACGGTGTTTCCTTATTCTTGTATAAATCACTTTAGATATACACCTAGAAAATAAACGTGAATGCAAACTCAATCTATTGTGCTGCCTTTCATGTTAGGTGAGCAGTCACCCAGCAGTGTAAAAAGGGTTCAACTTTTAGCTTGGTGTGCATTTCCATTTTAGCTAAAAGACCTGCAAAAAAACAAAAAAAATGAAACATTAAAGAGGAGTTATCAAAGTGTGTAGTAACTAATTATTGGTCACAACCTTTGTTCACCTGTGAATTGTTCATCTCCTACAACCAATCATAAGGTAAGGGCACAGAAGCGTGAGACGGTGAGCCCTGCAGTTGGACGTGTCAGAGATGGGGGACACACAGACGAGCCGTCCCATTTACACAAGCCCTTGTAAGGCAAGGCGTCCTGCTGCCCCTATGAGAGGAGGGGGGGCGATGCATCGGTGAGGGGGTCTGACGACCAATCAGATGAGCCGGGCAATCAACGGCAATGCTGGGCAGGTGTGACTGCAGAGAACCGGTGAGGCC
Source organism: Lampris incognitus (assembly GCF_029633865.1). Lineage (NCBI taxonomy): Eukaryota > Metazoa > Chordata > Actinopteri > Lampriformes > Lampridae > Lampris > Lampris incognitus. The sequence continues at coordinate 29,378,579 of NC_079228.1, forward strand.
AGCCACAGGCAACCCTGAAGGAGCCCCGTTCTGTTCGTTGGAGTCTGCCGTTTCTTCTCTGATCTGGATGCAAGCATGCCCAGCAAAGGGAGCTACTCTCCTCTGTTGTGTACAGACACACCACCTCCTCAGCCTTTCCATAAAGTGTGTGACGTAGTCCATAATTCCGGTATGAAAGGGCAACCGCTGTTCAGGCAGTCAGTGAGCGAGGCGCTGATGCCCGGCTCGGAGGTCCCTGATGGCTGTGTGACCGGTGTGAAGGCCCCGTTTTGGCTAAACTCAAATTCTCCAGAGGATCTTTCAGGGATGGAGAAAGTTCTGAGGAAGTTTCAGATCAGAAACCAGATCCTCAGGGAGTGCATGGCTGAATGCCTCGGAGTCTACATCATGATTGTGAGTGTCTCCCTGTTTTGTTTGTTTGGGTTTGAGTTTCCTCTTCTTTTTCTTTGTTTGTTTGGAAGTCACTGTTTATCTTAGGTGGCTCACATGGAGCTCCATGGTTGAGTCTGTGCAAACTCTGAAAATAGGAGTCTCTTAGGGATATGTGGACATGTCGGTGTACTGTATTGGTGTTTTGTGCAATAAAGCTTATCAGCTTGTCAAAGTACAGCGGAGGATTCGGTGATAAAGCGCATGCAGGTGCCTCAGCTTGACATTCAGAAATCTCGTCTCCGTGATTTGCAAAAGAGACGAGGCAGTCAGGCGAGATCACGTGTGTTCGACACCGTTTGCGACCCCTTGTCAGAAACGTGCCAAGACAAAAATCCCTCACATGCAACAAGGTGTCAAGTTATTCCTACTTTGCTGCAGACCCGCGTCTCCAAATGCATAGTTGATCATTATATTCCCCCGTTTGCGTTTGATAAACTGGTTTGTTTGCATCCGAACACGGCTGCACAGAATTTATTCCTCTTGTTCTGGTTTAGTGAATCCTCAGAATGGTTAACAAAAGGACTTTGGCCGGGGGGGGGGGGGCGGGGGGCATACAGAGAGAGAGTGATAGGAAGAGAGTCAGAGGGAGAGAGAGAGAGAGGGATAGTGATAGGGAGACTGACAGTGATCAGTGATAGAGAGAGAGATGAGGGAGGAGCAGGATGAAGGAGTTAACCGGCAGAAGGGGGATGATGTTGATTTGGAGAAATCAACCTGTCTGTCCATTTCTGTTGGCATGGTTTAGCACTATTGAATCCTCTCTGAGCAAGTCAGATTCTCTGCCTGTCTTACCTGCCATCACCCGTCACGCTCATTCACGAATCGTAAAGCAATATACTCATCCTGCGTTACATAACGGGTCCATGAACATAAAGGTGAAACAGGCGAGGCAGCCCGATGCCATAGGCTGCTCCCTTTGCCAGCACAGCCAACCCATCTGCCTCATATGCTCGTTAACTCCCAACACAGGAGTTCCTATTCAAGGCCCCAAATCAAGAAGTTTCCTGTCTAACCGTGCATTTCGAATACTGCTGATATTCAAGTATTTTGTGAAATGCCGTTTTTTGTTTGCCAGGTTTTAGACGGCTCCACACTGCTTATTTATATGACATGTCAGGTAATTGTGTCTTGCTTTTGCAGCTGTTTGGATGTGGCTCGGTGGCCCAAGTGACGACAACTCAAGAGAACAAGGGTCAGTACCTGTCAATCAATCTGGGCTTCGCTCTGGGAACAACCTTCGGGGTGTTCGTGTCCCGCGGGGTGTCAGGTAAGATCCAGAATTATCTTGTACTGTGTCGGTATGGTAAACAGCCAAAATGGATATATCGCAAGTAATCATTCAACAACATACTCAAGGATGCAGCAAGAATTTTAAATGCTTCTCGGCTACATGAGATAACCTGAAATCCATTGATTCAAAGCTTTAAGATATGGGGGGTGAAGTCAGCTAACAACATACCTGTCATTTACAAAAAACAAAAAAAGCAATAATCTGTATCAATGTAGTCATAAAAGCATCTCTTTATTTGGAAATGGAAATTTAATTTCATAACCAAACTCTTGATTGATTTCATCCTTCTTAAAGGGGCCCATCTGAACCCCGCTGTGTCTCTGAGCATGTGCGTGGTGGGCAGACATCCGTGGATGAAGCTGCCGTTCTACGTCTTCGCCCAAGTCCTCGGAGCCTTTCTGGCTGCAGCCACCGTTTGCCTGCAATACTATGGTGAGACGATCCCCCACAACCAGAATCCTTTCATTGGCCAAGTGCATCACGCGCACAGCAGTTTGTACTGGCGGCCTTGCAGCAGATGCAAGTTTACTACTGGTATCACAGCAGTGCGTACTGACGCACATGGTGGAGCAATAACAGGGACCTCAGTGCAATGAAATTGTAAAAGGCACGCAAGCAACACACTGTCACTGGTTTAATAAGGCAATCAAGAATAGACATAGATAGATAAACAGACGATTGCTTCACTTGAGGAAATTTGTTACCAAAGCCTGTACATCAAAATACAAGTTCATCACATCGGAATACAAGTGTTTTGAATTTAGTACAGGAAGTCTGGTAGTATCTTTACTGTGTGTGTGTGATTCTTGCAGATGCCATCCACTCGTATAGCGGAGGTATGCTGACGGTGACGGGTCCCACTGCCACAGCGGGTATATTCTCCACCTACCCTGCCAACTACCTCAGCCTGTGGGGAGGCATCGTGGACCAGGTCAGAGCCAGTCGCCCGCTTCTTGATAATCCAACAGCCGGCCCAAACATTTTTATGATAGAGAGACTTTTGCCTAGGCGATAAATTCAGAATTTATTGCTACGAAGCTCGAAATCATTTGAACCTGGGATACCACATGACAGGAAATCCTCCAGTCACATGTGGGAGCCATTTTGAGAACATTGGTCCTATCATGAGACCCTCTAAAGGACCTATCGATAAGCTACTACTACTGTCTTCAGTCCTGTTCATACATGTTACTGGACATATCTTCTGTCAACTCCTTTTGGATTATTTAACTGCAGCATGGTGGTGCTGTGGTTAGTGCGGTCACCTCACAGCAAGAAGGTCCTGGGTTCGAGCCCCAGGTTGCCCCAGGTCATCCTCTGTGTGGAGTTTGCATGTTCTCCCCATGTCTGCGTGGGTTTCCTCCGGGTGCTCTGGTTTCCTCCCACAGTCCAAAGACATGTAGGTCAGGTGAATTGGCCGTACTAAATTGTCCCTAGGTGTGTGTGTGTGTGTGTGTGTGTGTGTGTGTGTGTGTGTGTGTGTGTGTGTGTGTGTAGCCCTGGGCCACCATCACAGGGCCCCGGGGGGGGGGGGGGGCAGCTGTGATGGACTGGCGGCCTGTCCAGGGTGTCTCCCCGCCTGCCGCCCAATAACTGCTGGGATAGGCTCCAGCGTCCCGCGACGCTGAGAGCAGGATAAGCGGATTGGATAATGGATGGATGGATGGATGAATTTAACTGATGGACTCAACAGATGAAGGCTCCTCTGGTTGAAAGCATGCTAACTGAAAGAAAAAAAACAAATCTTTTTTAAATCAACCGGTGTGTAGTTGCTTTTAGTTAAAACCCGCTTGCTTTTCAGTGGTGCACAGTTGGAATTGCTGATCTGATGGGATCTGTAGTTTCCATGTCTTGGCGCCAGATAACATATGGTTTACGTCAACATTTGGCACATAAACTTGTGTTTTGGAGTCTTTCAACAACAACAAAAAAGGTCTCTATCCAAGATGTCAACTTGGGATTAATCAATCAATGGCTCATATCCAGGTGAGATGTATGGCCCAATAATCCTCAACACATCAAATACTTGATTTTACAGTACATTACTGCGGGGAATGCCGTTTTAAGACCTTTTCCAAAGCAGTCATCATCTTTTCTACGTTCATAAAAGTGCGTGATGAAATCAATTGAATACATGTCTAGATCCCTGTGATTCTATCTGAATTGTTTGTGATAAAAAGCCACATTTTCAGTTATTTTGAGCGATAAAAGTACCGCACAAAACATCCCCTCCTGCAAATATTCCACAACCCAAACAAGGAGGGTACGAGTTATCCCAGCCTGGTACTGCCGAGACACAAACACTTCTGATCTCGGCCCATGAAGGTCATCCACGGCGATAAAGTGTCAAACCAAACAAAAATAAGACCTTTTTTGATCTCCAAAACACATTTTAATTGGGAAGACGGATCAGACTGTAGTCGAACTGCCTTTGCTCACAGCAGAAAACCCGTTTTATTTTTCACCCTCAACATGTGCGACTGACATTGCAATTGCAATATTCATTTTGTAAAGCCTGATTTTGGCATGAATGGGCACAAAATGAAAGTTGATTTATCACCGAATCGATTCTCTATTCACAGCTACAACTTTGAGGATTTACTTGCAAACTAATGTCCTTTTCTGATACTTTCCATTGCTGGTAGCATATGTAAAATAAGTAATCCACAAATATACAAATTGTGAGCTTTTGCAGTTGCTCATATCAATATGGGAAACGACACAGCACATAATATTAACATAAGGCAGATGGTAGTGAGTTTGAATAAGAGACAAGGTTGCTAAATAACGGATATGGCAGATCAAGCTCATGGAGGACTGTAACAACAGATACTACAGCATCAGCAACTAAAACTCCGGTTCAGACGTATTTATTTCTATGGTGGGGAAGGTGCACTGGCCATTGCATTTCATTTCTAATGGATCTCTGGGATTTGGAGTAGCCAAAAAATAATGCAATAACCAGTCTCACCATATCTGGCAGTAAATTAAAGCTGAAATCTGGGATTTTCTCAATTAACAAATAGTCATTTTATCCATTTGGACCATGGAGTTATGATACATAACACTAGCAGACACTCTATGTCCTGCTGTTGAAATTTTTGACCGGGTAGGACCAACACCGGTGCAGCGGCAAACACATAACCAGGAAACAGGAGTGAAACGTGTTGGTGATGCATCTGTTGGACAGCTAATGTACCAATTTGACAATCAAAATTACGGTACAACAGTGCTCCCATGTAGTTTGATGTAGTTTGTAATACTTTACATTGCCATTGCTAGCTTTGGTCCAAGGATGCCCTTTTTACAAGGGTGGAAGCTATTTACTGCTGAGCTGACAGCACATAAGCAACAATGGCTGCTGCACCTTGTTTGTAGTTCTCACTGCCAGAGGGAAGGCCAGATTGGGGAAATTGCAGATTTCAGCTTTAAGCAAAAACGGGAATCTTTAGGGTTTTAGCTTGAAACTTGAAAAGTAGAGATGTTCCTAGACTAGAGCTCCACACACGGAGCTGTGTGTGTGTTCTGACAAGTGATGTGGTGATGCTGTGTCCTCCAGGTGATAGGTACAGCTGTGTTGCTGGTATGTGTCCTGGCTCTCGGGGACCAGAGGAACTCCCCCTCCCCTCCTGGCCTGGAGCCCGTCCTCGTGGGAGCAGTGGTGCTGGTCATCGGTGTCTCAATGGGATCCAACAGCGGCTATGCCCTCAACCCAGCCAGAGATATCGGGCCTCGTCTGTTCACGTACATCGCTGGCTGGGGAGCTGATGTTTTCAAGTTAGTGATATTATCTCCGTTGCGTAACTTGAACTGATTTGATGTGAAAAGGCTTGTGGGATGGTGGGCATGAGTGTTTGTACAGGTATGTATTTGTGTGCGTGTGTGTGAGTATACAAACTTTTCTTTAAAAAGTAACTAAACCCTAGACCATTTTAATGAGTTTGCTTATGTATACATAAAAACCATCTAGAAGGATAAAAGCACGACAGGCTGGGCTTGGTACTCTGTGATGTTAGCATAGTAGGATAAACACAGATGCAGCTAGTAACATTAATGATGGCTCTGTTGGATGGAGGTGTGCCAAAGAACCAGCATTAACAATACTATTGACAGTGCTGGCTCTGTCTGTCAATGCTGATAGAAATGCTGGAATACCGAAATCAAATGGACCCATTAATGTTATTAGCTACAACTGTGTTTTTAGCTGGAATGGCCGGTGGGCCAGCTCTACAAACGCGAATGTCGCTGGCTGACTGAGTGAGTGATCATGTTTGACACGATTGGGCCGCTGGATCAGGTGACCAACAACGTCACTGAAGTTACTCGAATGGTCGGCAGAGCGCCAAGAGACATGTGGGAGAGCGCACAGTTAAAGGATCATTATACAAAAACGTGCCATTTCCCATTCTTAATGTTTGATTTTAGAAGTACTGCTTTAAAAGTTTTTAAGCCCTTTTTGGATGAAGTGGATCTTTACCTCTCAGAAAATGTGCCGTGCCATCTCAGGTTATCTTTTTTTTTTTTATTATTATTTGTTTCACATATAATTAACAAAAATATACGTGTTTCGTCAACCCTGTTGCTGACACATCAAATACTGCTTGAAAAGGCTTTAAATCCATATTAAGAACAAATCTGATATACTATGAAAGATAGCCCCCCCCCCCATTACACTGTGTTTGTGAAGTCAGAATATTGAGCAGTTTACTATTTCCATGGATGAATGTTTATTTACAATTTGCACCTTCACAGCATCTTCTGTGAAGAAAAAGTTATGGAAACAAAATAATACCCCAATTTCTTGGAGTGGTTTACTGTTCTCATTTACTTAACATATAAATTGAGTTGATTTTACATTGTCTTTTCATTTTTAAATTATATTAGAATATTATACAAGTAACAGGGCTGACACTGCAGTAACAGGGTTGACAGCAGTTACCATATTGGTTATACTGCTTGTTTAAGTTACAGTTATGGGTGTAATGGGGTTATAATGGGACATTCATAAACCTTTAATTCAACATGACTAATCAGAATATTTTGAAGATAGATTTTTCGAAAAGTTTTAGCATACAAGATGATGAAAAATGATGATACTGCAGATGTAAATGTAAACCAATTGTTTTATTCAAAATGTGAAACATTACATGTGAAAACATGAAGGATATGGAAATCGCATCACAAAATGATCTATTGAACATGTTTGGCCTTAACAGAATAAACAAAAGCCTAATATTATATCTGCTGTGCCCCCTCAAACACAATCAGTGGTACCCCTGTTAATAACAGCAGTGAATCTCTGTAACAAGGGACAGCAGAACATCCTCCCCATCAACAATCTGGGAAACAGTAGTGGAATGCAATGACATACCATGCCCCCCCCCCCCCACACACACACACCCCATCTCGGTCAACAATCTTGGCGGCGAACGGTAGCTGAACGATGATACAACAATCTGACAATAGTTTAACAACCCAAAAACTCAGAATGCCCCCCCCCCCCCACACACACACACACACAGTCACAGTGTTCTAGAACCGGAAAAAAATCCTGATCGGTATGAAATTTTCAGAACTTACTCACACCTGTGTAACTAAATATTTTTATTTTTCTCCAATGTATAGAGTGCAAACCCTAACGATCACTTAACATTCCTGTCTGCCTACCCAACACATTTTGACGAGGCGGCTTTCCGTATTTCTACATGTCATGCTGTCACTCCAACAGGAGCAGGAATCAGTCTTAAAATGTTATCAAACACGTACCAGATTTATGGCAGAAAACCTGGCCATATAAAGTCCAGTTGTCCCGGTCTCGAGAGGACAAAAGGAGATGGGAAAATTGTGGGGTTAATTAGAGCCCAGACTCAGATTGGTTCCTGTGGAGTGGACAGTTTGAACCTGCCTTCCTGCCCAATAGTGAAGAGTTTGAAGGTTTTGTGTCAAAAGAGGCAGTTTCTGGTGCACCTGATGGTGAAATGGTCCCTATATCAATTTTGAGGGACACATGTGCCACACAGTACTTAATGGTTCAGGGTGTCATAGACCAACCAACTGCCATTTATTTAAAAGCTTCTACCCGAGTAAAGGGGGTAGGAGATGGGTTTTGTTAGTGCCCCTCTGCACAAAGTATTTCTAGCATCTAACATTGTAAATGGACCGTTAGTAGTGGGTATTGTTCTTTCCTTGCCGATTGAAGGAGTTGCCTTTGTGTTGGGCAGTGATTTGACTGGTACTCAGGTTTGTGTGACACCTGTTGTGAATGAGACACCTTGTGAGGTCCCTGAGACCATGGCTTTGGAGCGAGAACATCCGAATGTGTTTTAATGTATGTGTGGTGACATGTGCTTAGGCTCTGGCTGCTGAAGAGGGAAATTCCAGTGAGCAGGATGAACTGTGTGGTGGTTTGGTTGATACCTTTTTTGCTAGACTAGCTGAGGTGTCCCCCTGCTCCCAGTTTTCTTGGGAAGCCCTTATATCAGAGCAAGGAAAAGATCCTTCTGTAGCTCGATTAAGACAGGCAGCTGATAGTGCTGAGGACATGAAGGCTGTGGCTGAAGATTTCTTTCTCCAAGATGGAGTCTTTTTGAGGAAATGGCGGGCTCGTGGTCATCCTGCAGGTGAACTGTGGACCGTTATAACTCAAATTGTGTTGCCTGAGAGTTTCAGGAAGGAAGTCTTGCGTTTAGCCCATGAAGGATCCTTAGCAGGTCATTTAGGCATCTGTGAAACTCGAGAGAAAATCAGTAGACATTTCTACTGGCCCAAAATGCATAAAGAGGTGGTTTCATACTGTCGTAGCTGTCGTGCTTATCAGGTTGTGGGCAAGATTGGAAAGGGGCAAGTCACATATTTGGGGCACCAGGTGGGTCAAGGTTTAGTGAGACCAAGGACTGCCAAGGTGCAAGCCATTTTAGACCTGCCTGTTCCGAAAACAAAACGCCAGCTAATGCGCCTTTTGGGCATGTGTGGCTTTTATAGGTGGTTTGTTCCTAACTTCGCAGCTGTGACAACACCACTTAACAAATTTGTTGGAGAAGGGAGTTAAGTGTAGCTGGTCAGCGGATTGTCAGACAGCGCTGGAAATGGTTAAAGCTATTCTAGCTAGTGAAACGGTGCTGGTTGCTCCGGACTTCTCTGTCTGTCCCATTCAAGCTTGCAGTGGATGCTTGTGGTGTCGGGGTGGAGGCGGTGCTGCTACAGACGGATGGGTCAGGAATAGACAGGCCTGTTGCATGCTTCTCTAAGAAACTGAATCGCCATCAGAGGGGATTTTCCACCATCGAGAAGGAGGCCCTGGCTCTTGTCCTAGCAGTCCAACACTTTGAGGTGTACGTCTCTAGTGCTGGAGCTGATCTGGTAGTCTTCACTGATCACAACCCATTTACATTCCTGTCAAAGTTCAAAACATCCAGTCTTTACAACCATATAACCTGATGGTAGTGCATTTGCCAGGCAGAGAATATGTTATTGCAGACACCCTGTCAAGGGGATTAGCATATGGTTTGGGTATTTTGAAAGTTTGGGAGTGCATTGTTGATAATAATGCTTGTGAATCAATGGAGTAAAAAAAAAACGGAATCAGTTATAATTGCACATAGTCTTGTTGTTGTTTTTAAGGAATGAGAAAATTATTAATATAAAAAGAACAAAACAAAAAGAAAAAAAAATGGTTTGAAACCAGATGTTTTGTTTTGTTTTTTGTAAGGGGGAGGATTGTTAGAAGTGATGGGGGTTATAGCTGCCTTTTCCCCCTCTTCCTTTTCTTACTTTGAGTGGTTTTCATTGAGAAATGATTGGAGGCGTGGTTAAGCAGCGTTTATAGGAGGATGTCACTGAGGTGCTGGTGCACCCCCTGGAGTTAGTTAATGGCGGCAGTTTGCATAAATGCCTCAGGATACCCCGCTTTGAAAACGCTGTTCATGACACTACAGGTTCACACCATTCTAGCTCAAGGACTTTGAAGAAAACCAGCTTTCTTTTATTTTTAAGTATCCATCAACCTAAACTGAACTAAAATATCAAGACGGAGTCCACCGCTTACGGGAGCTGAGACCCACGTGGCCGAGACCTTGTCGGAGGGACCGGCTAACTACTAGCCTGCTACCTCGGTAAGCTAGCCCACCTCCCGGCTATTTCTCTTGTCTTGGAAATCAGTCCTTCTTCCTGTTTCTTCCCTTGTTTCCGTCTTTTCTACACACTCCAGGTTAGGACTAGTATTGCGTGTTTAACCCTTAACCCCTAAACCCGACTACTCCGTAACAGTAAGCAAACTTAGTTGCTTCAGCTTGTCAACCACAAAGCCAAGGTTCTCATGGATTTTGCACATGCAAGTATCTCTGTCCTGAATGGTTGGCTGTACCACCAAGAAGGGATGAAGTCTGCAAAAGAGACTGTAGGACAAAGATCTGTTTGGATTTTCAGATTGGAACTTCCTGTGAAGGTTTAACAATGATTCAACAAGAAGTCTCTTTTGCCTTTAAACTTGTATTGTGTTATGGTCTGTTTTCCTCTAGTTGTGACCCGACTCATATCATCTTGCTCATAGAAGGCTCTGACACATGATTTGAATTGTGCTGGAATGCAGCGCTTTTCTTTACGAGTGAAAGAGTGTATTTTTATCTGAAGACTTCCACCTTCTTGGAAGACCAATAGTACTTTGTCCATATTTCTGCATGCGATACTTTTTTACTAACTGCCAAGGTACCAACTGGGAGATAATCTGCCTCTCTAATTCATCATGTGAATCTTTATATTACTTGTTTAAGTCCCTCAACAGTGCAGTATGAAATTTGAGGGTTTTTCATGCTTGTGACCATGCAGCTGGAGTGCTCAGGTGATGCTTGACTTTAGAAGATGGGGATACTCTTTTATTCTATAGGCGCAAGTCCTTTTTTTTGTACTTATCTGTCTTTTGTTTTGCTTTTTCCAGGCTTTGCCTCAATTTCTCCAGGTCATGGTGGAACCTCTTTCTCTCCGTCTTTGACCTTAAACACCCCTGTTCACTTTGCCTGCAACATAATGAAGCATTGATCAATCAAATAGTTGTACTGACAATCAAATTATCATCAATATATAGGGAGATGCATGTAACACACTCAAATGCCCACTTTCATACATGAATGAACACACACACACACACACACACACACACACACACACACACACACACACACACACACACACACACACACACACACACACACACACACACACACCATGTACTGCAACCACATTGAACTTAAGCCATAACTTAGCTTTCTTCTAACTCTAACCTTGAGGGCCCTGGTGCTGCCTCTACATCTGGTTCTGGACTTAGAGGTGGTGTCATGCATTGATCTATGGTTGCTTTAATTGCTGCTTTGGCTACTCTGCATTTCACTTGTGCTGCTCTCCATTTCCGCTGCTTGGCTCTCCTTTCTCTGTCACTTAGTTCACTAACAGGCGGCTTTTTCCCCTGTGTCTCTGTCCTTTCTCCATCTTTCCCTCTCTTTTTGTAAATATGCTTCTCGTCTCTCAGGATCAGCATCTCTACATTGTCTGTATTGGCACTGTTTCTCAGCTGCAGAAAGAGGCATCCTAACAAAATTATAAAATACATTTCACTTTATTACTAACAGTAACCCATTTCATGTAGTAACTTATAATAATGAATTTGATTTATAAAGCACATTTCTAAAACCCACTGTGCTGATGGTTTATTAATATACTATAGATCAGTACACGTCAGTAACTTCAACACATTGTAGCCTACCTATTAGTGGAATAAAGAGAAAACCATGATATTTAGCAATTAGACCCACGAAAATGTTTGTATTATGTAAATACTACTGGTAAGAAAATAATATTTTAATTTACACACAAAAGCATACTTTCATCAATCCTGTCACCATCGAAAGTTAACAGGGCTGATCATAACAGGGTTGCCGAAAAATGTTATTGGCAGCCAGTACTAGCCATGTGGTAAATGTCATGACACCACAGGGCATGCAGTTATGAGAGGCTTAACTGTTATATTATGCGCTGTGAGGTGGTCAAATAATGGTCTCCCCAGCCAACATGTCAGAGTTCACCAGCAAGCTTTTAATGACTGTGACTCAAGTCAGTTATACCTGACACAAGTTTGTATTGGTTCCAGCTCTGTGTTATCAACAGAACCGACCTAAGCTATTTGCCTACTCTTTAAACTCATGGTGGGAAATAGTACACTGTCCAATACAACTTTTCTAATAACGTCCCCATTACCTTCCACAACATCCCCGCTATCTGTAACAAATATGTCCGTTTTTAACATGTTCAGTATCCTACAATATAACACAAACATTAACACTTCAGCTGCATTGTGGGTAATATGCAAATGAACCCCCTGACGTCCAGCAGGAACACTCCAATAGAATTCGCCACAGTACATTAAAATTTTCAACCAAATAACTTTTTAACATATGGTTTTGTGATAACAGAGCTGACACAGTGAGCCCCCCAGTCAGACATTGCATAACTCAACGAAAACTCATTAAGAGAAGAGGACGCTTACTTGTCTTTCAACCATCAACTTCATAAAAGGAAGACGACCACTTCCTGGAAATGATGCAACTTTTGGAAAAGTCCATTACCTTTGAGGGGGTGTTTTCATTAAAAGTAACAGGGTTGACATCAACATGGGGACCTGACCATTTTTTTCAACATTTTACACATATTAAGAATAAAACCCATTCATGAGTAATGAAATGACACTTGACACTTTATATAAGTTCAAGTTTTTATATGATAGTTTAACTTTTTTTGGCCTAAAGCTAGTAAAAGTAGAAAAATCATCCTGAGGGACAGGCCATTTTTACATATATTTTTTTTTTGCAAGGTGCTTCGCACAAAAGTGTTTAAACTCTTTAAAAACAAAAGAGAAAAAACCTACTAATTACACGATTAGTTTATTTTTATGTTACAAGACATATGGAAACTAAATTATAAAATGTTTTATTGTTTATCCAGATATACAGAGCAAACTTTGTTCGAGGGACACAAAATGTCCAGTTTTCGTATATTGATCCTAAAGCATCCCAAATAACAATCACTCGTATAAAATACTCACTGGCGAATTCACAAAAGGATTACGTGGCTTTTGCGGCTGCTAAACCTGCACAAATCAGATAAAAAAAAGTAACCGTATAATTCTCAAAGCATCCACAAAGGGTGAAATGCACCCCTAACTGCGCTGCCAAACAATTACCTTTTAGGACTCTAGGTGCTCTGGTGCTATTTGCATGTATTTAAATGAGGCAATATGCATTCATTTGGCACAAAAATTGGCACTTTCTCTGAAAATGAACCTCATTGCAAAAAAAAAAGTCAAATTCACAAACACCAGTGCTAATAGCCACATGCCATTAGAGTGAAAATGATTAGCGTCTTCAGGGTTGGTGGTGACTGATGCCCAGACTTTCCAGTGATCATGGCAGCAGTGATTGTAGCCAGGCAAAGGCATCATCATGATAGGCGGGCTCGTGAGCGGATATTTCGAAGGAGAATATCAATTAGATTAAACTGAGACCAAAATCCTTTGCAGATTTAAGTTCCCAGGTCTAACAATTCTTGCTATACTTGATGACATCAGTGATAACATTGAACCTGACTGCTGTGTTCTCGGCGCAAAGGCACAATTTAGACTTTGCCACATGGATAATTGTGGAGCGGGAATTCAGGGGACAGCCAGGAATTGAACCTGGGTTCACCGCACCACGGGCGACTGCACTAACCAGTCAGCTAAAAGGTCTGACCCGTTAGCCAAGGGTTAGCAAGTCTATACATCCATGGTTGCACTGTTGCAAAATTTAATGGGCGTCTGCGCTGTAATATCTACTACTACTACTACTACTTTTGGCTGTTCCCGTTAGGGGTCGCCACAGCGGATCATCCGTTTCCATCTCTTCCTGCCTTCTGCATCTTCCTCCGTCACACCAGCCACCTGCATGTCCTCTCTCACCACGTCCATAAACCTCCTCTTTGTCCTTCCTATCGTTTGTGACTCGGACCTTGAGACGGGGCAGATAGCGGTTGCAAGGGATGCACAATTCATGGTGCTAACACAGTCTTAGAAAAACCAGAGACATCCAAAGAGGAGGGGGAGTTAACGGATGAGTAGAATAGGTATACTTACAATTAAGTTCTTTTTCAACTCAAACATCTGTAGACATGAGTGGGAAGTATTGTTCTTGCAACTCCATTAAAACGTTTTTTTTTAACTCGAACCTAGCTTAACCATGTCATGCGATATGCTACTTCAGTACTTTAACAACAAATATTACTGGGTGGGACCCTTACAGAAAATTGCAAGTGAACATTTAATAGCCAGGAATTCAAATTATAGACAGTACCACGGACAATCCCTGTAACAAATTGGCTACAATTTTGAACATTGACCAAACACGGTCCAGCCGTAGCCTCCTGAAACCCAGGACAAATAATGTTTAAATCTATTTTTTGCACATAAATTGTTGGGGTGGTAAAACACACATTGCAAAGAAAAACATGTTAAAACTTGATTTCGTTCAAATTTTACAATATGTCCACTGTAGTGGACAACCCCCCCCCCCCACGTGACATCATTTTAAAGGCACAGCTGTCCTCTTTAAGGGAAAACATAACTGAATACAGTGGCATGTATGGTATGAGAGATATGAGCAAAAACGCTACATCCACTACAATGGATAAAAATGAATTGCTATATACTAGGTTTTGACCTAGTCTTGTTAACCTGTAGATGTCAGCAAACTCACTAAAATTGACTGTAAAAAGGAAATGACTTTAAAATATCTCTGCTTATTACAGTTTAACAATTACGTGGAAGACCTTTACTGTGCCTCAGTCCTACAAATGTTTGTGCTCCTGCTGTCTTCTCAGAGCTGGAGGTGGGTGGTGGTGGGTGCCTTTGGTGGCCACCTGTATGGGGGCACTGCTGGGAACGCTGATCTACGAGCTGCTGGTTGAACTTCACCATCCACAGCCGCTGTTGGAGCTCCAGTCTCTGGGCCAGGAGGCCACTGAGGACAAAAAGGAGCTGGAAGGAGTAGACCCGGACTGTGAGAAACCCAAGGAGGTGTAGAAATAAAATTGTAGATAGACAATCTGTGACAGTGTATAAATAAAAATATATAAATTGATGACACTAAGTGTGCTATTTATAATGCAGGTACTGTAAAGATAAGTAATTGCACCACAAAGCCATACATGTAATGCTCAGTCAGTTTGTAACGGGACAAGTGATGACGTTGACTCTGCTTGCGATAAACTTATTTTCTAATTTATCTAGACATGTAGGAACAAATTCTTTTGTTAATTTCTTCATTAGAGCAATAATACAGACTTTTGGTGATCTCAAATAACTTTCCTGTTGTAAAAAGCAACTTTCCTCACACTTCAACTTTTTTTTTCCCAATCTGCAAGATGGAAATGTTGCTCTGAACAAAAATTTTGTCCAATGAAGGTAAACAGCAGTACGAGCTCTCCTCTTCCACACATTTATTTTGATACAGCACAAAGTGTATGGCATTTCAGCAAGCAGACCACAACCATGGAAAAGAAAATGACATGTATTTCCACTATTTTGCTATATAAATATATCATGACATATAAAAGATACAAACAGAAAAAAAAAATTCCAACCGTCTGCCTCCTTCGTGTGACCGTGAAGGCTGTTTTGAAACATACAAAACAAATGAGTACAGCAAGCACTGATTCTGTAGATTTAAAAAAAAGAAACGTCTCCAAGAGATAAACGTTTGTATTCATACACATTAAGACAATACAGCCCCCCTCCCCTCCTCATTCTCTCCCTCCGCTTTGTATAATGTATAGCTACCGCTTGGGGGGGAGGGGGGAATTATTTTTTCTTTTTTTTTTAATGCTTAGAATTGCTTGGATAAAGAAAGGGAACAGTACAAGTACAAATACTATACGTATTCACATTTTTTTCATAGCAAGTTAACTAAAACCAGAACGTATTCTTTTAGTGTAATTATATGTATTTACATGGTGACACTCAGCATGTATACTACTGGCGGGAGGCCTGATCTCTCTTTCTATCTAAACGTTTAACATCACATGTCATTCACACTACATAGGTTACAGTTAACCAGTAACCTCCTCTCCTAATGAAATGCTTTAAGAGATTTACACAATCTCTCTGCTGCATTTAGAAGTCACTACTTCTACTGCTGCATCCAGTAGTAAGATGTGATGCAACCAACCCACACGAACACCGACAGCCGAAATGCCTTTTATATAAATAAATATTACAATATTGTTGCAACATAAAAATCAGTGTTTGAAATTCTTTCCACACAACCCTTTAGGATTTAGATGTGTTTTAGATAGACTTGCACAGATTTAGAGAACAGTACAAATCAGCCTTTGATACAGTAATAGTGCTGATGATGTTGGAGCTACGTCAGTGAGAGGAGTCCTCCTTCATACAGTGGGAGAGAGGGAATGAGTTGGACAATTCAAAGCAAGGACTTAAAATAATGAGTGCCATATAAAAGTATCAGTCCTGCAATATAAGAACACAGTGGGCGATGTATATAAGGAAATATATAACACAAAGAGACAGGTAGGTAGCTACAGTCAGTGCAAAGTCAGAGCGATCATAATGTAAAGACAAGACAAGATTGACAGAATGGCCAATGGAGACATTTTGCTCAGGGGGGATCATTTGTGAGCCATTCTGCTTGAGTCTTGAAACTGCTGTGTTCAGTTTAGTGACCAGTATAACGAACATGCAATTACAGTCGCACAGAGAGGTGCCAAAGATAAGTAAAAACACAGAGCTTATGGTGGCTGTAAAAAAAAAAAAAACAAGAAAAAAAAACCCAAAAACACTGCACAGAAGATCCGGAGCAGCTCTCTTCATTCGTGTCAACATTCATCTTAAGAAGGAATTTTCTACAGCCTCTCTTTCTGTCAGGCATGTAACCCTTGATTCTTTGTTCGTCTCAAGAGGTCCCCAACCCATCCCACCCCCATTAGGGCTTGTCCGTCTTGTGGGCGGTGATGAAGGCCATGCCGTGGGTCCTGAAGTGGGTGTTGAGGTCCGTGGCCTTGTCAAAGCGCCGGCCGCACACCTTGCAGCTCAGGTTTCCCTCTCCCTCCTCTCCCTGGCCCAGGGGGGAGGGAGAGGGCGAGCCATCTGGCGAGGCCGGGATGCGCTGGACACCACGGTCGGCATCGCCCTGGGGGTCCCGCACACGGTGGGTGATGAAGCGGTGCCGGCCCAGTGAGCCAGCCGACGCAAAGCAAACGCCACATTGCAGACACTGGAAGGAGGCCGTATCCGCCCGGTGCTGGGGGATGTGGCGCTGGAACTCCGCACCATCCTCAGTAGAGAAGCCACAGGGGACGCAGCGGAAAAGGTTTTCCTCCTCCTCAGGTTCTGAGGGCACCGGTGCAGTGGACAGCATGGATCCCCGGGTCCTTTTGGCCGGGCCACCACCATCTTCACCATCATCTGGGTTGTTTTCGTCCTCGTCTCCTGCTCTCCCTCCGGGGGGACCGCCCTCCCCGTCTTGTTCTGAGGAGCTGCCTGGACCGTCTGCTCCTGCTGCTGAACGCTTCCGGGTCTGAGGTGGACCCTGTAGGAGAGAAAAAAGGAAAATATGACAAGGAAACGTGGAAGAAAACAAGAAAATCTAAGCATGATTTCACTGTGGAATTGAATCAGTCACCACTCCTGTCCAGCTATGCTTCATATATTATTCTTATTATTGTAATAATTATTATTTTAATAATTGCAACATTATAAAGAACTGACAAATATAAGATCTGTTGCTACATAAATAAATCTTAAATCTTCAGCCAATTCATCAGTTAAATTAATATTTAATTTCACTATTCAGATATTCAGATTTCTGTCTATGACGACTTCCAGCTATGTTAAAGAATCTGACAGTATGTGACTTCTACAAAGTAATCGCCACCATGTCTTGACTAACCTGTCCGTCAGTTGTTCTGTGATGGAGCCGAATATGTTTATCCAATAAGAATCGACTGCTGAAGGTGCGCTTGCCTTCTGTGCAATACCTGCAAAATAATTTTGCACACAAATATGTACATACATTGTTTGCTTGATAAGTATTCAAAGATTGCGATGAGTCACAATAATCAACAGTCATCACTGAGGTTAATGCCACAACCTGAAGATTTACATGCAGACTAATGTCTTTTGATACTTCATCTCTAGCAGATTTAAGACAACAGCTAATCCACAAATATCCACAAAAAAGAAAAATGCTTTTGGAGTTGCACATTTCAATTGTTAATATCAGGTAGGAAAAACCCTGAAAAAATTCAACTGCGCATAATGTTTTAAGTCTTAACCATAGCAGCGAAATGTGGAATAATGCAGAAGCAGGGCACTTGCAGAGTGTGAAGTTGTTGTCTCTAACAAGCAGATATAGCAGTGGTGGGGAAGGTGCTGACACAACACATAGTGATTAATTCATTTGAACTGACCTCCAGGATTATGATTGCTAAAAGACTACTGTATTTGCCATGGTTTCTAAAGGTATTAAGTTAAAAATAACAATTTTCAGGGTTGCAGCTATAAGCCATTCTAGAAAAAGTAGTGTCTAGAAAGTATTAACGAAGATGACCGTCACAACTAAAGACCTCAAATATTTTTTTAAAAAAAAAACTTTTTTCTCTTCTTTTTTTTCATTCAAAGACTAGTATGTCTAAGAAACTCCAGAAGTTTTACTTGGTGAAACCAAAAGTGACTCACTGGCAATGGAAGACTCTCTTGTTGCCCTCGTGGATGACACGCTCATGACGCCTCAAGCTGGATGAGGTGCTGAATGTTCCACCACAAATACGACATGGGAACTTCACAGCCGGAGACAGAGGGAGACAGAGAGAGAGAGAGAGAGAGAGAGAGAGAGAGAGAGAGAGAGAGAGAGAGAGAGAGAGAGAGAGAGAGAGAGAGAGAGAGAGAGAGAGAGAGAGAGAGAGAGAGAGAGAGAGAGAGAGAGAGAGAGAGACAGACAGACAGACAGACAGACAGACAGACAGACACACACACACACACACATTGGGGAAAAAGAAAAGATGTTGGAAAAATGCAATGTCTCTGATTTAAACAATGTTGGAAAGCAAGAGGAATCTCTGATCTGTGCTATGATCAAGCTGAGACATTAGTACAAGTCATCAGGAAATTCTGGTAAATTAATTATATGTTGCTGGTAAAGTTTGTCTAGCCTAATAGCTGCTTTGGCGGAAACCAACTATTATTTGGAGGCTATGTTCCATTCTTAGAACGCAAATTAGCCGGTTAAACATTTCAGGAAGACTGGTGATACTTGGAAACCACCGAACAATTTGGGAAGTGGATGCAAAAGGTTTTCTGTCCTGGCTATACCCATCTCAACGAATATGTGGGATTGTTAAAAAGCATGTAACACCTTTCCATGTTCCATCTTCACATGACTGAGATAATCTTCATTATCAGTGAATGTGGCCTGACACTGGGGGCAGGTCCACTCCGTAGCTGTGGTGGGATGGCTGCTACCCTCCACTGAGCTGGAGAGATTCCCCGGAGCTTCATAGTCCTCATCACCATCATCATCATCATCATCTTCTTCCTCCTCCTCCTCCTCCTGATCCCGCCCCCAGTCTTCTCCGTCAGAGTTGTCAGTCTTCCCTGAAGGTTTCGACTTGGTACCAGATGGAGCAGAGGGGTTACCTGTGGTTGTTACAGGGGCAGGGGGTTCTGCCTGAGCCTCCTGTTTGGCTGACAAGCCTCTGTGAGCAGTCTGAGCAAGGCGAAAAGAAAAAAACTTATAAATGTGGCAACAACAGACAGACAAACAATTCTGACACATCAAATACTTATAAATAGCAATTTTTTTCAAATGGCAAAACAGTAGAAATAATTTTGGCATGATGTATTTGTTAATGATTTGGATTAATTTTACAAGATTTTTTTCTCCTAGTGCATTTTTGACAATGACAGTTATTTCTTGTTTTAAGATGCTGCAATTGGCTCATAAAAAGATAACCAAAGAATCATTTGCATTACTAGAATATCTTTTGTACTAGGAGTTGAACCTAGAACAAGGTAACCAGAGGGACCTTGCTAAGGCCGACTCAAGCATTTTCTATGCCTTTGTTGACACCACATTCATTATTGCAAGCAATGAATGGGCAATACATAAAGGCAAAGGGTTTAATCATGATTGGCAGCTTACAATAAGTACATTAAATGGCTACAGATATTTATTTTTACATTTTACCATCTCTCTAAAAATATTCATTCCATTCAAAAAACAAACCTTAATATGCTCCATCATGGAACCTTTCTGAGCATAGAGCTTGGTGCAATCCGGGCACTTGAAAACGTGCACTTTCTGCTTGGCCAAGTGAGTGTCAAAGTGCATGTACAGCAAGGTTTTTTGGGTAAAAACCGTATCACACATCACACATTTGAAGATCATTCTGCAAATGGACATGAAAAAAGGTGCAAAGAGTGTTCAAATTTCAGGAATCAATGACCAAATTTGAGCAGAGGGTTAATGTGTTCAGAGAGAAGGCCTGTAATCATGTGGACCAAAAAAGGCTTTGTAAAGTGATCATATATTATGACATGTACTGCTTGGTAGCTGCAGGGTGCATACTTGGCCTGTCCTCCAGTGAGTGTGGGATGCTGGGTACTGATGTGGCCCTGGGCACTGGGGGAAGACTTGAAGGCCATGGGGCAGCTGGGGCACTTATGGAAGACCTCGCAGTGGGCGGTCTGGATATGGGACTTGATAGAGTTCAACCCTCCGAACACCACCTGGCAGCTTGAGCATCTTAACAGAACACAAAATTACACGTCATTACGGGCAACTTTCTCCAGTTAAATCATCGTGAATCCTCTTTCAGTTTAAATTCAGTGCATTATCCTGGAAATTTAAAATCTATGAATATGATGAGTCCTTGACTTTCAAACACCTTTGGAAATATTCAGACTTGTAACACACTTGACTTAGCTATAACATTCATGTAGCCTTCAAGGCATCATTTTTAAGAAGTTTTGAGAAGCCTTTCTAAACCTGTAACCAATCCGTCTGGCAAAGTGTAGACAAGCCTCTTCCAAATGGGTTTGGAAGCTGGCCTGCTGGGCGACACCACCACACTCTGGACAGACATGTGGGGCTCGGTGCTTATGGATCCTCTGGTGGGCAGACACAGCACATGAGTTAGGCAGCATCATGGGAGGGGAGCACTGGGTACATGTCTGAAAAAAAGACAAAAAGTGAAGTCAAACCATGCAAAACACATGGACTTACAAAACATATAAGTCATGCGAAGCCTTGCAAGTATTGTGAGCTTAAAACACTTTCAATTTTAAATAGTAGTGACCATTGGCATTTCAAGACAGAGGAAGGAAAAAACAGTAGCAGGAGACACACTGTGCTCTCATCAACAAGACTCACTGAATTTGGGGCTGGTCTGATCTGCTGAAAGTGGGTGACCAGTTCAGCCTTGCCAGAGAACTGCACTTGGCACTCCTGACATTTGAAATTGTTGTATTGCAGAACCTCTGCCTTCTTGCAGGGCAGGGGCATCAGTGCTTGGGGGCCCTGAGGCGTGCGGCGAACCGGTTTGGGCTGAGGCGCAGCTGGGGAGGTGGTGTCCTTCATTGGACTGCAGTTGGCAGAAACGGCAGGTGCCCCAGATGTGGTGGAAGGGGAGGAGACTGGAGGAGAGGAGGTTGAAGAGGAGAGCATGCCTGGTCAGCCAGGGGATGGAAACCAGAGAACACAAACAGAGATGATCAATGGAGATGATTCACGAATGGATGATTGACTATGTTGGCTATATTACTTATTGGCTTTATGATGTTTTTTATGAAATGCTGCATGATAGAAAACCTTTTGTGATACTAGTATAACTTGGCTTCCAACATGAAAAAAATGATTTGAGCAATATTTTCTATGTTCAACAGAGTAAACAGAACACACTCCCTATAGAATTTTCTTACCGCCAATGGGTGTGGTCTCCTGCTGTCCAATCATCTGCTCTACAGTGACAGGTCTCATGACCAGATGAGAGCACTGCATGACCAGCCCGCGCTCCTTATGCTCCCTGGCATGCAGCAGCAGACTGCACTTGTTGAAGAAAGCCAGCCTTTTAGCGCAATGGTTGCAGGTCACCTCAATGCGGAGCGACCGCCGGTCATAGTGACGAGCTAGGCTGCGCTCCAGAGCAAAGGCGTCTCCACACTCCAGGCAGCGATACCCTGTGGCAGGGAGTGGGAGCCCCCACTCTGGGGGCGGAGGAGCGGAGAGGTCAGGCTTATAGCTGGGCAACAGGTTCTTACTGTTCAGGATTTTATTGAAAGCTTCCACCAGGCTGGACTGAGTGCGAGAAATTACAGCACCTGTACTGTTAACTATGGAAGCAGGCTTATTTGGTTGGAGGGAGCTAGCGATGATGGTACCACTGCCTCCATTAGCTGTTTTAGTTGTGGCAGTACGCACACTGATCCCACCAGCAGCCACAGAGAACTTGGGAGAGGAAGCCACAGCGGGAGTCACAGGCAGGGCAGCAGATTTAGTGATACTTACAGCAGTGGCAGAAACCTTAGCCTTGTCAGATGCAGCCATTTTGTTTTGGACTTTAGTAGCCGCAGCTAGCATGACGCTACTTGCTGCTAGTGTTGAAACTGGTAAAGCATTGAGGGCCTTGACTTTTTGCTGCTGGGATGTTGCAGTCATATGACCAGGGGAAGCCTCAATCTTTTGTGTCTTATTTGTTAGGACCCTACGTCCCCCAGTTTGAGCTTTAGGGTCCAAACCTTTCCCTGCAGCAGTGCCAGCTTTGGGTGCCACTCTAGTGACAGTTCTGGTGATTCCACCTGTAGAAGTTTTGATGGTTTTTATTCTGACTTTTAATGGCCGGGATGGAGCCCCAGTAGCTGTAGTCGCTGGTGTGCTACTTCCTCCTCCTTCAGAGGAGGGGGGTTTCAGCTTACTAACGTCTAACTCCATCTTTTCCTCACCTGTTCTTGCACTCTCTCCCTTGTCCATATCTGATTTGCCATCAACTACCCTATCAATCCCATTCCCAACTTCCATTTCTTCTTCCTCCTCCTTTGGTTCACGCAGGTCTGATGGCGGTGGGGTAGAGGCAACTGCGGGGCTGGGGCACCTTTTGGCTGTGACCTGAGCAGTTGATTTGGGCATCTCCGGCTCAGGACTCTCTGGCGAGTCTCTCTCCTCTATAACGTGCTCTGAATTCCTGTCCTCCAGGGTGGGACTCTCTGTGGAGCCGGACTGGGGGGTTGATGAAGTCAGGCTGGCTCCTGAAGGAGTGTCCCCTGGTTTGGGGTGAACTGCAGTGGAGGATGTTGGCTGAGTAGACACAGAGTCTGCACCAACAGACTTGTATCGACGGCTCAGCTGGGGAGGAGTGTGAGTGGGTGAGTCCGGGCTCTCCTGGATCACCAGCGGCCCCCCCATATCTGGGTCAGAATCATCTTCCTCTGATTCCTCGGGCTGAAATCCGGCAGGGCCAGGCTTAGGCGCGCCATTGAAAGGCTGAGATGAATGTGATGGGTGTGAGGAGGGAGCAGAAGTTGGTGTGGGAAGTAGAGGCTTGGAAGGTGGAAAGAAAGGCGAGGCCAGACCAACAGACCCTCCTGCAGCTAGGGAAGAAGACACAGCTGATAAAGAGGAAGACAAAGGCAGTGAGGGTTTGACCCCATCTGCCCTCTCTTGGCCTGCATCCTGCTGTTGCTGCAAGAGTTGCATCTTCCTGGCCCGGCCAACAGGGTCTCCTGACCCCTGTGCAATCAGAGGTTTAAGTCTATTGAAAATGTTAGCACCCTGCTTGTGAGATTTAGTTACTCCAGCACCAACTAGTCCACCTTCTGAAGACACTTTAGGGGTGTTCACTGACCACGGCGCCCCATTGGACTGGGCCTGGCTAAGAGGTAATGGTGTGGAAACACCAGATGCCCCAAAGCCATTGTGATTGAGAGCCTCGGATTCAGCCAAACCAGGGGCACAGGCCCCAAGCCGAGGACCCATGTCCACCCCAGTAATTACATCAATGGGATCCTGGTCTGCATCTCCATCCCCTCCATCCACAGTCTCAAGACGTACTTTATTCTTCACAATGACACTGACAATAGAGGTGTCAGCCTGGGGATCAGAGGGGCTTGGTGGTCTCAATGATGGCCCAACACCCACCACACTGTCTGGCTTCCCCAGAGGAGCACCAGTGGATCCATGGGGACCCTCGGCCTCATCAGGGGCAGACTGGATGGCCTCTTTGGCATCGATGTCAGGAATGTCAAAAGCTGCCAGTAGGTCATCAAAATCTGGGGTCTTCATGTCCCCCATACCGGGATTAAATCCTGCAAATTTAGAACATCACACAAATTAGAGGATGGAAAAAAGTGGCACACTGGAAATAATCCCTTTCTGTTGTTATATACATTTCTGTATCTAACTATAAACATAGCTTGAAAACTATAATATTGCGAAATCTCCGAATCCGCATAAAACCGGTCAGGTTGTAATGGTGACGAATAAGATTTTGACAAGTACGTGAGGTTCTGCCGTCAAAACCGGCTGCGCAAAATAGTGACAAGACACAGCGGGCTAGCGCCCTCTCTGAGAAGCTAACAGGAGCCTGTCCTGGCAATAATAGCCCCAACTACCGTCAACGTTAGCTAGCTAGCGCGCTACCAACGGGCTAGCGTTCACCCAGTGTAAAACATTACACTTCATTCTTCTTCGGCATTTATTTGCTCTGGGCGTTAAAAACTATTTTGTGACGCTTTGTTCGCACACCCACAGCAATGCGAACGTGGGGAGCTGTTCAGAGGATGAACTGCGACGGCGGCTCGTCGCGGCGTACTTAGCTTATTTTGAGCTGTGCATTCACGGCTGAGGCTTGGCTAGCTGGCCGCTGAGCTCCAGCCAAGGTAGCGAGGGGGTCATTTAGCTAACCAACTAGCGTACGCCATTAAATGCAATCAAAGCGATTTGCTGAGATATGGTTTCACAGTAACATCAAAGAATTGATCGCAGTGTCGACGATGTCACAGTAGAGGACAGGTGGGTCGGGGATTCTCATTTAATATTGTAGGTATTTTGGTTGTTTACCTGAATATGCGATTCCCGACTATCCTAGCTCGTTTTCAGCCGAAAATGCTGCGCTTCCCGTCACGTGACCATCACAGATCCTATCAGTTTATTTTGACACTAGAAAAACCTTTACAGCTGCTGCACACAAAAAGACTATTTTTTCCCCCAGGAGTGAAAAAGTACATAGACATGTTGAGGACATTTTTAACTGGCTACTCAACAATGGTTGTGACTGCATCGAAAAGAAAAAAAACCATGGTGATTTTGTAACGGTCATCACATCCCACACTATTCCGATTTCCATGACTATAATGCACACCGAAAAAGGTGACAATAAAGGATTTAATAATCCACATATCTTTATTGCAAAAGAAAACAAAAAAATACATGACAGGAGAACAGCTAAATGTTTGGTGTAAGAACCTGTCATCACAATACAAACCAATTTCCAAGTCATTGATATCTCAATCAGTAATTAAACAATGTATTAAATTGCAGAGTAAGGAGGGCAAAAGGCAGGTCAAGAGTAAGCCCGTGTTATCCCGTACAATATCAATGAAAACCATTGTTACTGAGCAGTTAAAATCTTACAACACTCTAAATGGTAATTCAGTACTCTAATCATTTTGATTTCACTTATTGGTTCTTTTGAGTATCTTCCAAAGTGAGGATGATAGTAAATATCAGTCTTAATGTTGTCATGCAGGTGCTGGGTCAGTCAGGTGATGCAACGTCAACCTCCTCTTGTATTAAGGTAATCCTGTATTAGTCTGCAACGGTTTGTTTGTCCAATTCCATATCTGCTGTCCAACTCTGCTTGACTGTTTTGTCTCTGTCTCGTCATTTCTTCTTCTCCTCATCCTTTTTGCCATCTGGCTTGCTCCCTGTCTGAGAGGCCAGAGAGCCCATGGCATTGCGGATTGCCTCATTGTTGGGGTCCACACCTGGCAGGTTCTCCAAAACACTCTGGAGGAACTCTGGGTCTTGCATCACATCATAATCATCTTCTTCCTGACCAACAACAAAGGGTAAAAACAATAAGACTATGGCTTTGACAAGGTGAACACCAAGAAAACTGCTGTTGTGTAGCACTGTACTAAAAATTGTAAATCACGATTCTTGGGTTAACCACTTTATTTCACAGATAGTGTGGTGTGGATGACTCACCTTGGCTGATTCTGCAGTGTCCATGGGAGCTCCTGTGTCCATATCGCCATACTCTAATCACAGGTTACAGAATGGAAAAGAATCATGGCAAATAACACTTAACACTTACAATGTAATCAAGAATGTAAGTTTGAATACAAATGGTAAAAAAAGCATTAAGAATAACTTCATAGCTCACCTCCTCCTGCAAGCGACATCTGCATTGCGTAGGCTATCTGCTCCTCCTCCGTCATGCTACTGAAGTCAGGAAGCACTGCTGCACCCGTCTCAGGTTGAGACACTGACATCTTCAGCAAGGCCTCTTCTGACTCTGTCGGAACAAAAAAATCCAAAATTAAACCCTAGGCAAGCAAAAGGTACGTTAGCAAATCCCAAACCCATATATACAAACTCAGTGCCATCACTGATCCTCACACCCTGTTCTTACCATCTGCAGTGGGAGTCGGCATGCCTGCCTCGGCGGCAGAGGCAGCAGCAGCTCTGCGGGCCTCCTCCTCTTGCCTCTGTCTCTGCTCTTCCATGGACACACGCAAAGCCTGGGGGAGTGCAGACATGCAGTACAGTCAGAACTCAAGTATTCCATTCAAAAAAGATGCCATGTGTTACAATCAGAATACTTTAAATAGTTTTTGTTAAAATGTGGGAAAACAGGAAAAGACACTGTCTTTCCTGTGTGGTACTACTTAGTGGGGCAAAGACTATACGAGACACTGATATTTTTGGGGAACAGCTTTGGGGCGGTTTTGTCAAATGTGGTTATCTCATGGTAAAGTACCCCTTCAATTTTACTTTCTGGTGACTATTTTTGCAGAAATGTTTAGCTGTTGGATCCTAGTGCTTCCTTTAAAATGGTTAGCACCTTATCAAAATGATGGTCTCTTATTTATATCACCTTACCAAGGCAAGCTCTGGATCAGCACTGGGATCCACACCAAACTCAAAGTCGCTGGCACCCAGACCCATCATGGAGCCTCCCTCACCAGCTAAGATGGGAGATGAGAGAAGGGCATCTGCAAGGCTAGGTCCTGGAGGGACAGTGACCAGGTGTGAGCCTGTGCCCTCCTTACCATTGAGAGTGTTAATGAAGGAAGTCAGCTTCTCTGTGTTCACCTCCTTAATAAGAACACAAGAGGAAGAGTGAATACAGAAAGTGAGGGCAAATTGACATAGTGATCATTTAAAATGACATTATACTTCTAATAAGCATGAAACCAGCCAGATATAACCAGAATTTCAGTTAACAAAAAAAAAACTGATGTTGCATATTAAGCTTAAATTTACTGCGCTGCGCTCTATTAAGAGTACAATGGAAGAAGAACATATGATTTCTCACCTCTTCTCCAAAGTTAATGATATCGACATTCACCTTCTCTTTTTTCAAGCGCTTTGACAATTTAACAAGCTGTACGGATTACAGGTTGGGAGAGAAGCAGAGAGTGGCATTAAGATGTAGCGAGATTGAAACAGGACTGGACAGTTCAAAAGATTTACAACCACTATCAGCAATAAAACTTGTTCACTTCCTTATGCATGATAAATAGATGATAGAAATGTTTGTTTTGTTTTTTTGGACTTTTGCAAAATGTGTTACATCCCTACATATAGTAAGTACTGTGTTCCAGATATTATTGACTATAATACAAAAATATGAAAAATATGAAGCAAACTCACATCTTTCTCATTGTCTTCCACAGGACTTCCCACAAAGGCAATGATTCTCATTTTGTGGTTTTTTCCCTGTCTGTGTTTTAGGGCCAGCTGCACAGCAAAGGAGAGTAAACAGATGAAACAATATCTATGATGGAATTCCAGTCAATATAAAAGTCAGCATGGAAACCAGATCCTCCAGTTCACCCACGATGTGAGTCATAGGATTGATTCTTTCATGTTTAAAATCACAGATCAAAATAAGCAATCACAGTGTCACTCACATGAGCCACTCTGATGCCTGTACAGAATGAGATCTTGCCACGGGGCTGAACAGCATGAAGTTTAGACAGAATGCGGCCAGTATCTGGGGTCAATGTGGTCAGGACCTCACAGTTGCTGTAGTCAAACATCATCCAAGATCCAACATTTGAGCATTTAAACGTGGACATTCATCTCATCAGCAAAACCATTTTGAAAGCACAACTCCTGACAGAAAATGAGTCAATGTTATAAGAACTGTCACTTAGAAATAATATACTTTAAATATCACAGAAAAACTTACTTTGCCATTGTGATGAGGCCCACATTGTTCTCTGGGTTGCTGCGCGTTTTAGAATGGCAGACAATGTTGACAGCATCTTGTTGTGCTTGTAGCCTCGTGGGTAGGAAGTCCCCATTTCTCATGTACTCACTGTTGTCCACACTGAGGGCAAAAGACACTAGGTAAATGTGTGACCGATTCTGGTTTGACCACTTTCCTCAGCAAAGCAGATAGGACTTAGCTGTCCGTTGGCCACACATGTGGATCATCTGTATTTGACCATAATGGACCAGCTGGTACAGCTGGTACAGCAGAGCAAATCGCCTAAACTCCAAATCAAATATGGCATCAAATAAAAGAATGTATGATTATGTCATCCCGATCAACGAATCAACATAAAACGGGCAGCGAAAGACAGTCCCAAGCCATTCCTATTCCCAGGGATATTATAGTTATTTCACTTTGTTCTGTGTTGATTGACAGAAAGGAACGTTAGCACCGAAGCTAAAGCTAACACTGCTAACGTTAGGTTTCGGCGATTGTCATGTCAACCGGTGTTTGCGGTCAAAAGAATCACAACAGCGGAATTGTCAACTAACGATTTCGATTAATGCCACCGTATTATTGCTAAAAGCTTTAATGATATTATCATTAGTGATACGGTTAATCAAACTCTGTTCCAACATATTAGGCGACAATGACTCAGCCACTCGCAGCAGCGGGGTGATGATGCTAAACCTATGCTAGCTAGCCAACCTTTCGTGATCCGGTATCTATCCAACTCAGGGTTTTTTTTTAAATGTAAGCCCCCGAACTGTATAATGGTGTAGTTATCTCTTGCCACTAAGTACGACACTTACTGTTTTTCAACAGATAAGAGAACAAAAGGAATTTGTCACCTACCAGACCATAGTGCTTTCAAGCACCATTTTGAAAACTTCTTGTTGCTTCCGTCGTAATCTTTAAAGCTCAGTGTCTATTGGACAAGACGAGTATCCGGGGTGAGCAAAACAACATGTGATTGGATAAAAATTTCAACTACATATACCAGTCACGAAGGAAACTTCAAACCTTTTCATTTAATCCATAAAAAAAACTAATAATAATAATAATAATGGAACTATAATATAATATCCATCCATTATCCAAACCGCTTATCCTGCTCTCAGGGTCGCTGGAGCCTATCATAATATATGATATGATATCATATAATATTAATATGATATGATATGATACGACTTACCTTTACCGTGTATTTGAATTGGGGAAAAATATCTACAACACACAATATATTATCACACAAGTCAATTTTTTTTGTTTTTTTTGTTATTTACAACATGAAAAGTTTTCCAGCCCTTGAAGAACATAACACAGAAAATGGGGCAAACTGTATCCCGTGAAAAGGCATTGCTGTGATTCCTTTATACAGATGTACACAGAATTACATAGTTCAAAGTCAAGTGAACAATAATGTAAGGCAGTGAATAGAAAAATATACAGGCAGACTTTATATGTGTTATGAGTAAAAATAAAGTCAGCAGTGAAAAAAGGGAAAGCTTGAAGTTTCAAAATGTCCAGGTACTAGTTACAGGTCTCTCCAGGGGAATGTCCAAATCTCAATCCTATTTATTTTATAGCATCACCTCAGTGCAGCAAATATTTCTGAAGACAGAATAAATATAAAACAGCTGCCTAATAAATATAACTATTTACATACTTGGTTCATAAGCTGAGTGTATTGAAGTCATTTGAGTTTATGTAATGTAGCACGTTTCCTCTTTAAAACTGGACAAATCATTGTATGGCAGTTTGATATAAACCAACAGTATAAAATCCATTTTTAAGATTTAGAAAACAGTCAAATCATACTTGTTTAAAAACTTTTAACGCTGAAGACCTTTTCAGATCAACTGATAAATGAAATGTGAAGCCTACTTAGATAATATTGCACAGTTCATTAATTCGTGCATACATGGTGCAAACTATGAACTGTATTGCATAGTATAACAGCCTATCTATATAATTTAAATGTGTAGTCAGGCTCTCGTTGTTCTAACTTGAAACAAATTGGAGAGTCGGGATCATCTCTGTGTACAGGGCCTTCAAATACCAAATTACAAAACAACACGTACTCCTGTTAAAGTGACCTAAATATCAACTTGAAATACTGTATGTTTGTTTGAGGGCAAAAACAAACTTGAACGGCACTGAATTTTACAACCTACAATTTCCACACCTATTGTCTACCAATTCAAGTTTAGATTTTAAGTAAAAGGCATTGGTTTTCTATCTTTACACACAAGGCAGCCATCACCATTTTTTTCTACTGAAAACAAAGGTAATATTAGGAGAAAGTTCAGGTCAACAGTAAATGCCTGTCGTCATCTTGCAGTCCTCATCTGCATACTGGTTCTTCGGTCACACGTGATAATATACCAGTTAAATCGGTCACACAATGAGGCTGAAATTCTCATCCGATCTTACAGTACATAAATATGAATAATTAATGTTTTGATGCATGCTCAATAATCCATGTAAGGAAATCACAGAAAGTTGAATCAGTTCATCTGGACACAACATTTATTGAGAGGAACGTTTCATCACTCATGTAAGTGATCTCTTCAGTCTCAACTGACTGCAAGTATCCGCACCTTTATAAACAGCACAGTTGCATATGAAATTGATCGTTGGTTCGGTCGTTATGCAACTGTGCTGTTTATAAGGGTGGGGATACCTGCAGTCAGTTGAGACTGAAGAGGTCCCTTAGATGAGTGATGAAACATTTTTCCCAATAAACACTGTATCCAGATGAACTGATTCAACTTTCTGTGATATTAATAATTAACTCTGTGCACATCTCCTATCAAACCTGAAGTTGAGAAATAACAATTCCATTTCACAGTTTTAAAAATAGCAAATACAGGGTCCCTCAGAGAGGAGTCTGAAAAAAGCAACACAAGCTGGAGTGCACACATCCTAAAATACACTGCACATTCCTGTCTTTCCAGCATCATTTTCATTCACTGTAAGCTCAGTGGAAATGAAGTCTAACTACAACTATATCTGTATTAAAGTACAACTTCAAGAAAATGTGCACTTTGTTCTTCCAAAATATCCCAATAATCTGATATGTACTAAAGCATCAAAGTTTGAATACCAGCTATAAACATAATAAACATAGCAGTATGGGCTTCTGTATGATAGTGAAATAGTAATAACAGAGACAATTGTGAATCACAAAAATCTCTGGCAAAACATATTACACAAAGAAAGACAGATTCACCAAAGGTAAACAGTCTTGCCTTGGAATTTGGCTACAGTGGAAAGAGTTTGTTCATTGATATCATATTCATATTGCTTGCTCATAGGTATCATATTGATGTCACGTTCTACTTTATTATAGCTGCTGTTGGCTTGCCTTATTGAGTCAGTATCAAGAGTTTTCCTGACACAAATATACTTCTGAGATGAAGAGCAGAGTGTTTCTAACCACTGAAATAATTAACCTGTCCTCTATTAACCAGAAGTGTCAGCTTACAGAGCTGTCTTATAACCTTCATGAAGCAGACATCCACATGTTTATTCTACTAAGTCTCATCCACAGTTTGCAAATTTCTAATTACAGTGGTCATTCTCAATGAAATTAGAAAATATGGTCCATGGTCCAAATATGGTCCAAAAAACAGCAACAGTGCCACACCAAATCTCACATGGTCTCTCAGATACAGTACACCACTGTATTTTCCCTATTTCCATTTTTTTCCTTTTTTTTTTTTTTACCACTGAATCACACCATGGTCAGCTATAACAGCCCTTCTAAGCGCATACCATCTTTCAGCTTCGGTTTTTCTTCGCTTAATGTGAGTCCAACTCACTTTCAGTCATTACTACATCTAAAAAAAGAGACAGTGAAGTTGATCAGATCATTACACAGCATGAAGAAAAATCAGTCAGCCAATTCAGATTCAAAGACAAGGTCTTCTAAATACTCACATTACATTTGCTTGTGGGTGGAATTATGTCATCAAGGGAGATAATGTCCTCAGCACCAATACATTCCTCAAAAGTCTCACATTCGACTCTGAAAAGAAAATAGGAGAAAAGAAAAACAATAAAACAATTGTAAGAACTTTTTACAACACTATTTGAGATAACTGCTAAAAAATCTGTTTACAAACTAAATAAAATGACAAACAAAACTGAAAAATGTGATATTTTTTCGATGGAAAAACCTCTACAAGAATCCCATTTGAATAAATAAATAAATAAAAATTAGTTTTTTGTTTGGTATATACAAAACAAAGGTGCTAGCCCTAAATGTGCTGTATATTTCAGTATCTATAAAATAGAAGTGATAGCCGTATCTATCCACCAAGGACATAATTTACTAAAATTCAGTTTAGTTTTGAAACTTTTTGAAAGACGCCTAATATTTTTCAAAGTGGAGGGCATCTCATTTTAGAGTGTTACTCTTCATGTGTACTCTCCCTCTTACCTCTTGGGAGTGCTTGACGTCTGGTCTGTGCTAGATGACTTGTGCACATCCTCTCCCACTGACTTGCAAGTGTCCAGGGAGAGAGGAGAAGGCTTGTTTGTTGGAGCAAGCCCAGAGCTATCCAAGGAGGTGGTGCAGAGGGTGGTTTCAACCGAGTTACCGATGACATCACTGTGCGCTGAGGTCTTTGGGAGCAAGTCGGGACGACCTGACTGCGTGACTGAGTGGAAAGAAGGGAGAAAAAGGCTGATGTGTTTAGGAAAATAAGGTGAAACACATGCTGGAACATGCACATGAACTTAACCTTCTGTAATAACAACAAATATTTTTAAATGGAACTCAATCTAAAATCTCCTCATTCTCACCGCTGTCTCCTTCAGTGTCTGTTTCAGCCTCACTGCTGATGGAATGCTGGATGACAGGCTGAGTAGTAGTCCCACTGGCCTGGGTTGGTGGAGAGGATCCAGGTCCTGCTATGTTAACCTTTCGCAGACCACCCTGGGTCACTGCACGGCTCTTCTTAGATGGGGAGGTCTTCACTGCAGAGAAAAGGAAATGTTGTGAATAAGAAGCGAAACAGAGAGGCACTCACACTCTAGCATGTATGGATTTATCCTTACATGGGAGCTTCCTGAAGACTGTATTGCACATGAATTTCTGAAAGCGTTCAGCATAGAAGCCTGGTCTGTGTACAGATACAGTATCCTGGAAAGAGAAGGGATGATTTTAGGCATGCTTGCACCCAATTCCAGCTTTTCAAAACAATGTTTTAGTGGGCAGGTGGTGAAAAAAACTTACCCCATCATGGAGCAAAGCTTTCCAAGAGTGTTCCAGCTTCTTAACAAATCTAAACACAAATATGGAGCCTGAGGTACAGAGGGGCTACTTATATGATTCAAAGTGTTCTATTTGACATAATAACATACATTTGCTACACAAACATTACATAGAGACCCACTTTGCCGTTTTCACTGTGGCTATTATGGCTATTAAAAGGAGATCAAAAAATGACTAACTGTTATTTACCTATAGGACTGCAAAATGTCAATGATGCCGATGTACAACAGCAGCCTCTCCCCTTTAGTATTTCGTGCTGGAATACCTCCCATTCTGAAGGACAAGTTGAGACAACAAAAAATCATCTGTTTCATCAGAACAACTCAGCATATCAACAGACAGAAAATAATTTAACTTTGATAATAAACCCAATGTCCAGCGTAGTGATGTTGAACTTTATTCATTTCTACCCATTAAACCTATTTTGTATATGAGAATTCTAGGGTCACCAGGAACATTGTGATGCCACTACAGCTCTGACCCTTGCACCTCTTACTAACGGTAGTTTTTGGTTTTTGTCTTCTAGGAATGTATGCTTATTTTACTGCTGTATTCTTTCAGAGTAACTTTAGAAAGGACCGTCAGCAAGATGGCTAAAACATAAAACTGGAATCAAGTCTCAAGATGACTCACTGATCGTCTGTATCCAGCGATCCCATTCCACTCGCCTCTCCCTGGATGGCTTCTATGGCAGTGCTGTACAAGGACTTTTGGCCTTGCGGCTTCCTTTGGTCCTGTGCGCCTGCCACTGCCTCTTCGCTGGCCTGCTCCCGAATGGCCTGTTCCACATTGTGTATCCCCACCAGAAGGCTATAGTCCATTATCTTAAAGCTCTGCAACAGCTGAATTGAAGCACATGTGCGTGAGAACTGTAAGTTCTGTAACTGCATGAAAAGTGAATGAATACCTCAGAGAACACAGATAATGTAGAAGAAAAGATGGAAGTAGACTTTCCTGTGCCAGTGGATTATTGTTATGTTCATGATAAACCCTTAGCTAGGTATAACTAAACTGCATTTTACAAAAGGACACTTTTAGTCTCATGTTTAGATAGACAAACTCAGTTCTCCATGTTTCTTACCAGGCACTCTCTCTGTATGGTCTTGCAAAGAGCATTATACTTGTCAGCATCTAGCAGCAGGCCATCAGGCATGTCCTGCATAAAATCCAGGTCCTTGTACGTGGGAAAGGCCTTCTCTCTCTCCTTGGCTGAGGCTTGTCGCTTGCAGGTGGACCCCTTTAGGTCATACTTGAGGTGCATTCGCATAGCAGAGGGGAGCAAATTGTTCATAACTACAATGCGGATGTTCTTTCCCCCTGCTTGGATGCAGTAGAGTCCATAAAACTTCGGTAATAAGGTGCGCTTGTTCTGATTCAAATTCTAGAAGAGAGTAGAGAACAGGAAAACGAAAGATGGTCTCTTCAAGTCTATTGACAGTGTTCAGATCAGAAGAAAGCCTTAATCATGTACAAAAGAGCAAATCTGTATGAGTGACCAAAGTAATTTGAAATAAGAAAAATATGTCGCAAATCACCTACACGTTTTCAGTGTAGATACCATTTCGCACCTAAAGCTACACATAGCCTCTTACCATGAAATAACCAGGAAGTAATTTCTGCAAAAACTCTGCCTCTTTGTGCTGCACTGTCTTCATGATAAACTCATCATCACTGGAGAGGTAAAACAGAGATCCACTGGCTCCCGAGTTAGACAGCTCAATTAGCGGTTCATTACAGAGAGAATTCTGCAAAGAATTCAGATCACAATGCAGAGGTAAGAAATGTGATAACAAAATCAAACCAGAAAACAGTGCTATCCAATTACACATATATATAACAATGTTAAAAAAGTATTATGGTTTCAATGAGCATGATGACAGTTCTTCCTCTAGAGTGTCACAAAAATCCATTATTTCACATTATTTCCTGTTCCCGTTTTTTCACATTATTTACATAGGTCATTGTTGTCATTCAAGTTGAAACAAGATTGCCACTTCCTTCCCTGTTTCAAAGGTTTTTGGTGATACTTTTAGCTATATGTTATAATGGGGACAAAGGTAATATGGAGTAAGAGAATATACAAGGTAGTCATCAGGCCGGATCTCGAACATCTCCCTGAAGTATCGGAAGGCAATTGGCGCATATGTCTTGAATCTGAAGTCACTGTAGTGGTGGGCTGGGGTCAGGTTACTACCCTCACTGACAAATACATGACAGAAAAAGACAGAGGAAAGGGTCACATCGATGATGGATATATATAATAAAAAAAAAACCTCATCTTTAATGTCCCAGAGCAGATATTAAGGGATAGAACAACCAAATGCCTGTCTGATCATCTTTCAAACTAGCGTTTATTTTTACTTTTTTCACATTTCTTGATTATCAAATTACCCACCTGGGGAAAAAGATGCTTTCTACCACTTCAAAGTCCTGCATTAGCACATCTCTCTCAGGTTTCTGGCTTAAGCTCCCAACCGTGTAGGCAATGCCTAACTGGATCGCACTTTTCAGGGTTGATGATGTTGTCTTGAGGAGAAAAGACAAGGGAAGGAGAAATGTAAGCACTGTAACCACACAACCACAGGGGAAATATTTCATATATGGTAAATATTAAAATAGCCATGACTTGTTCTCAGCTGGGGAATACCATCACATAGCTGTTAATCACAACAGTGCTTACATTTTGCAATCAACTTACTAACCATAAATAACCTCAAGCTTTATTGGACTCTGGTCCTTTATAGACAACTTATTATACCATCCTCAGTACAAACATGGAGAATGATTCTTACGCTTTATTGATAAACATCTCGGTTTGTCAAAAACTTAAGAATGGTGTGAGTATTATTAGGCTTATGTGTTTTGTTCAATGACTCATCTATTATCTCCCACCTTTTTGTATGTGGTCTCCCCAGTGGGATCAATCCCACGATGTCCTATTGTTTTTTTCATGGTCTGTGATGTAGTGCCTGGACCCTGTCAGCAGAAGAATGGCAGGACAGACATTTATTAGGAGAAATTAAAACTTGCACATCACTGTTCACATCTGCAGCACTAAGTGACATAACCCATTGCACAAACAAGAAAGGAACAAAGGAAATATGTCATAATTCTGTGGAAATTTCTGATTACAAACATTTTGTCAGTTCATACCTCACTAAAAGTAATTTTCCGAGTTCCAGTTGAGTCTGTGGAAAGAGTCCCTATGATAATGAATAAGGAAGGAAACATATAGTCAACCTAGGGAATACACAGGACAGCTGATTCTTGCAAATTATACACTGCATGCATTCATATCAGCTAAAAGTTCATCTCAGCTGGATAGTCTCTCATTAGAAAATAATCTAGTTTGAAAATAGACGGCCTGCATAGTTCATTAATGTTGAGAGCAGAGACCACAGCTGAGCTTTCCTACAAGCATGCAGACACACCTCATTCAGTACCTTTGCGAGAAGAGAGTCTCCTCCAGAACTGACTCTGCAGGTCTTTTGCGGTAGCATGAGAGGGATTCAACAA
This sequence comes from Lampris incognitus, assembly GCF_029633865.1. NCBI lineage: Eukaryota > Metazoa > Chordata > Actinopteri > Lampriformes > Lampridae > Lampris > Lampris incognitus. Next base: position 29,415,634 of record NC_079228.1, read on the forward strand.
GTATGCTTACTATTGTGCGTGAGTTCATACAAGACCAAGTAATATCCGTAAAAAAATTATCATAGATATCAGTAACTCAGGCTTTTTAATTTAATATGATGCTAAATTAAAAAAAAAATACTTAAGATTATTTCTCTTAAAAAAGTTATGCACCTCCAGATTGGTTATGATGCACTTTAACATAACAATTCACTTCTTTTTTTTACTGTTGAAGTTTCACCACATGGTGGTTTGTTTACTTACTACCAATGGTGTCCGCTGGCCCTGGGGGCTCTGTTCCAGCTGTGGCCATTCTGAAACCACACGGACTGGTTTATCAATGGTGGGTTTCTATCCAGACCCTGACCAGCTGACTCTTGGACATCAAATGTTGTCAGCTTTCCCTGCCTGAGCAGCTAAACATGTCTGACCTGTGAAAACAAGAGAATTGGAGTACAAATTAACTCATAGCAGGGACACTAGAAGATTTCATGGTGCAAACCCCTCGAATTTGCCAGACTGTTACTGTACTGTTTGTTTTAACCTAGCCAATTTACTCTGTAAAAATTCCCAGTACTTATCTAGTCATGCTTTCTTGCCACCACAAATATGTACAATCTGTTCTACGCCTTCCTAATAAAGGCCTAGCCAGTGCACTGAGTCATCCATGTGGTAGAATGAGACAACTTCAATTGTTGTTGCTGTCTTGTACCTAAGTTGTAGCTTGTTAAATTCGCGACTTTATGCTCTTGCGCTGACTGCCAAGTCGTATCCGGGTGTCTCCTCTACATTTGGCGAATAAAGTGATTCTGATTCAAAGGATGTCAATAACAGCCACGTTGGCTGTTACCTGATGTAGGGGCTTGCCAGTTGTACGTTAGGTGAAGTTACCGGTTTAGCTAGTTGACGCTGATCCCCAAGACAGATAGCCATTAATGATGATAGTTTCAGTTTTAAAGTCTGCTGAACAAAAAGTAAACTAGCTAAGGCTAGACAAGACATCAACAACACTCCTCGATAGTATCAACGCTAGCTAATTTCAATAGCCGTCGAACTCACCACGCTACGATCTCAGCAAAACAAAGCCAAACTTTACATCAGCCTAGCTTACATTAGTTAACATTAACCTAGCTACTTTGGTATAGTTAAGGTAACAACACAAATAAACCGGTCGACTCACTAGCAGGGCATCTCCTCGTGTTGTCGATTTTTTCTTTATTTTTTGGTATAATCACTCTCTTTAAAGTCGCGTTTGTGGCATCGCATTCAGAACAAATTAAAATGCAAAGCAAGCACAATTTTCTCATACCCTGTTTCTCTTTTTCCACTGAACTAACCAACCGGGAGGAGAACCGGAAGTAGCTGACATAGCTGCGGGTTAGCAGTTAGCAGGGAAAACCCGAGAACTTCATCCTGGTGGAGTGGAGTCAAGTGGTGTAATAATAATGATAACAATAATAACAACAAAAGTAATAATACATTTTATGTATACCGGGATTTTCAGCTCAGACTGCTTCATATTCAAAAAAAAACCAAGTCAAATTAAAACTCCCTTGGAAAAAATGTTGCTTAGTATTTCTCTTAAAATGGGCAAGTATACTTTTATTTTGCTTTTGTTGTAGGCTTCTCACAAAAGGCAAATTTAAGAATAGTATATTTAAATTTAACTTGTACTTTCAGACTTTTTAAATACTTTTTAGGCTAATTAAACAAAATGTCGATACTTTTATATTAAATGAAGCTTTGACTTAATTAATATTTTTTACACTTCGAAAATTCATTGTTGATAACAGTAAACTTATAAGTGCCCCGAAGTTGGTGTACTCATGTATCCTTAAAAACATGTCTAAAGTTTACTTTTTTTTCTTTAAGGGGTCACAAAATACAAACAAATATAGTTTAAAAGTGCCTTAGTCAGTCAACAATAGAGAATGAAATTTAAAAACAATTTAAAAACAGGTAAGTTAATAAAAGTGAAAATTTACAACAAATAGATGGATGTAAAATGACAAAATGTATCAAGAATGAGGTAGTGCAAATCAGAGGCTATAAGGTGGATCTAATTAAAAGCTAGATTAAAAATATATGTTTTAGGCTTTCATTTGAAGAAGCCTTCTGAACCCACCTCTGATTTTTTTGGGGGGGGGGTTAAGGGTGTAGTTGAAGAAAGCTGCATCCCCAGTTTTCTTAAGTAGTGTGCATACACTGTTGAGTTATTTTAACCTGTAATATGAAGCTATACGTAATACTGTAGTCACTGACTTGATTTAAATGGTGTGTAATTTCGACCTTTAATAGATTTGGTACCAGTCTGTAAACAAATTAACCAATATCACTTGGAAAATGCATTGCTTTTAACTGCATTACCCGTATTATAACCAACTCTTAAAAGAAACAGTGGACGTGTGTGTGGTGGGTGGGGGTCATTTTAGCAGGACTGCACTGAAAATAAATACCAAGAGGAATGTGATTTTCTTCAAAGGCATCTTTATTTGCAAATGTAATGCGAAACGTTGAAAAAGGTGAACTGTGGGCAGATAACTTTCAGTGAAAAAAATACACATTTCAAAGTGTTATACAAACTATTAAATGGAACAAAGCAGTATCAAAATGTAGAGTTGTCAGGCAAAATTGACTACCTGTTTCATATACATAACAGAAGAGCCAAAATAAAACCTGCAGGTGTGATTTATTGCATTTATTCATTTAGGCAATGGAAAGAAGAACTGAGTTGGTGCCCGGGTGCTGCAGCTGCGCTGCTCCTATGGGTTAAATGCGGAGAACAAATGTCATTATAACCTGTACAATGACAAAAAATAAAGTGGCTTTCTTCTTCTTTTTGCACATCATTATCTCACGTTTGACACATTTTGCAGATTTATTTGTTTGTACGCTTTAGACGGGCTGCGGGAAAATTGCACCTAGGGTTGGAAAACCGCTAGTTTTTAATCTGTAAATCACGCTGTGCTGCTGTTCACCTTTTTAGCAAGCACTTGGTTTGAAGGCGAACCCGAGTTCTTCGAGGACTGCAGGGGCAGTGTAGCCTGGTGTTGGGTTGTACATCGGGTTAGGCAGCTCACTGTTGAAGCACGTCCACCGTGCCTCTCCTCTCTCGTCACAGCACTCGTACGCGACAGTCTTGGTAGAAAGCTCCTCCACACAGAACTGGGAAAGAGCCTGTTTCCACTGTGGGAGAGAAACACAAAGACACAAGTCGCTCTCTCTCTCTCTCTCTCTCTCTCTCTCTCTCTCTCTCTCTCTCTCGCTGTTGCACACAGACAAACGCACAGAAACACGTACACACATACATGCACACTTTCTCACCCTGTTTAGTCCTTCCTCTCTCTCTCTCTCTCTCTCTCTCTCTCTCTCTCTCTCTCTCTCTCTCTCTCTCTCTCTCTCTCTCTCTCTCTCTCTCTCTCTCTCTCTCTCTCTCTCTCTCTCTCTCTCTCTCTCTCTCTCTCTCTCTCTCTCCCCTACACACTCATGTGAGCGCACAAACAATCGTGACGAACGCAGGTGGCCTCACCGCTTGTTGGGCACAGCAGAGCACCGCGCTGTTTTCTTGCGCAGTTTGCTCGCCGCAGCACGCACCGTACCACGACTCCAGGCGGTTGACGGCGTCTCCGCGTCGCACGAAGTGGCTGACCCCGGTCCTGGGGAAATAGCGCGGCGGGTATCTGGGGCGACCCTGACCATGCTGGCATATGGCAGCAAGATTCTCAGCTGTGGGTCGCGCAGGGGGGAACGGAACATCAGGCTCGTTGAGAGAGTTCGGTCTTGTCTCTGCGGAGATGGTCAAGCAGTTTAAGAGACGTTATTGCCGTGTAAAGCTACGCAGAGGGTAACCGCTTTAAAATGGCGCCAAAATCCTGTTTAAAAAGGACACAGAGACAACTTCATGAATGCACACAGTTGCACAAATCCATCATCCAGATATGTGATACAATACCCCCGTAGTTTGCACCGTCAAGAGCCAGCAGTGCAAGCATCCAAAGGCCTGTGATACCTCCGGTCCAAATCATGGTTTTATATGAAGCGAGTGGAGTTGAAATTAAAAGAAGCAGACTTTTCTTCACGCAGTCTATCAAAGTCGTATCGATTTGGAACCTCAGCCTGCTTATATTAAACCAGGGGGTGTGCATCTGTGGGCGTGCAATGACTGGAAGTGGAAAAGAGATACCCAGGGGGCAATAGGTGGGATGGGGGGGGGGGGTGTTAGAAACTGTGAGGAGTAACATCAAGTGTTGTTGTGGTTTAGCGATATGTGTTTGTGTGTGCAATGTGCAAATCCTTTACCCCAGCTGCTCCCCTCCCAAGGTCATGCTTTTAAAGTCTTTGGAGGGACACTGTGCACTCGTCAGCGTTAAAAAAAAAAACCCTCATGACCAAAACAACCGAAAGAAACACCCCCTGTCCTTCTCATGAGAAAAGCAGTATTCGTTGTCTCCTTTTCCATTGAGATTGTGTCAACACCACATTTCATACAGTATGCTATATTGATACATAGAGAGACAATCACCCATCTTGGGTTGATCTTGGATATTGTGTTGCCAAGAGAGTCTACAATGATCTGCTGACTGGATAACCTGGGGGAGTAACATGCTATAAAAAAGGCATTTTGGCTGATATGGGAACATTCTGCCCTCCCTCTAGAAACTTACCAGAACTCCTACTCCCCTTGATCCTTGTTTCCCAAAACCAGCTGAGGTAAGCTGTCTGTCTGGAGATGATGGTTTGCACTCAGCAGAAATTGAACATTCTTTGAAGGATCTACTGCCTGGGAAGTCCTTTGACACATGCCGAGGCCACATGCAGGATAGAATTAGAAATGGAGACATTAAAAGTCTCTTCAATCTCCATATCAGCTTAGTAGTTTCTTCCCCTCCCTGAATTTCAAACAGTTCTGACATGATGATTTTTGTCAAAGGTATTGTGCAGTTGGAAGGATGCCGATTGATTGCTTCACTTCCCTTTATTACAATGGGTATTTGTGAGATATTCATCTCTTTTAGCCATACAATGTTAATTTATGTCAATTATAACAATAGCGGCCCATCAGTTTTTGATATATTTGTTTTGTGTCTCAGTTTGCTGTTGGGGTGTTACTTATGATATGATTATTCCCCACTCTTTACATAACTCGGCATACACAGTTTTATCACCAATTCAATCTGCAAGGGCCAACCTGTGACTCAGGTTTGCCTTACTGCTTGTGTTTTAGATTCGTGCTCACTTTCACCTTTTATGTAGCATTTTATTATTTAACACCGCAAAAGCAGTTTTACTATCTCAAACCATCTCTTCTAGCTAAACTATATATTTTACCGTCTCAAACCCTCAAGACGAATGGAAAAAGGGAATAACTAATACTTGGGTGGGAATGTTGGTGCCGCTGCTTATTTGCATTGTCTGAGGCACAAAAAGTCATCATTTCCCCCACATGTCACGAGCAAAAGCTTGCGTTATATTTGTGGATTTTTTTTAAAATTTTACATTAGCATTACATTTACAGGTCGTTTAAAAAAAGTCACTTGAAATTAAACTAAAGTACGGCATTCAAATTCTGCTCCCGCACCCGCCATCCATCACTTGATAGAAACTGTCAACATCCGGATGGAAGGTTTCATCATGTGAAGAGGTGGCACTTCAAGTGGCACCTTGGCCCTGATTGGCTTCCACTTCACTGTAAAACCAAATAAAATGGCATCAACCGAGGAGCCCCTTATCCAGAGCCCTGATTTTCTGGTTCAGGTAAGATTCATTTAGAAATTTTCTAAACCACTGTTCATTAAGAGTCTCATATATATATATTGTAACGTGCATGGATAAGTAGACACGTTGGCCCTTGGTTAGCGGGTCGGACCCTTTGGTCGACTGGTTAACGTTGTCGCTTGCGGAGTGGGAGGTACGGGTTCACGTCCCAACTGTGGCGAAGGTCTCCCAGACTGCCCCCCGAATTCGATATGTATGTATGTATGTATGTATGTAGTGATATCCTGAGTCATGGTTCCCAAAATGTTTTCATGATAGTTTAGGCCAGGAGTTATTTGGTGCATGATGATTATTTTTCAATAATTTTGCCTTTGCTGCTAGATCGTAGAGCAAAGAACATGCTCTTTTTCCTGTTCCCTAGTCAGAGGATGAAGACATGAACTGTTTTATAATATTTAATTTGTAATGTAAACAGTTGTTTCTCTGAGAGTGCTAAGATTTCCCTGTTCGCCAGTCCCTGAGACCGTAAGCTGGTCTGCAGCAGTATCTGTAACAGACTACATTCAAATTGTTTCATAATATTGTGTCCCCGATGCTTCCAAATTACCTGTGAGTTTTGCTGCCCCCATATCTCAAGGGTTAAAATTTGTCACGTGTGGGCGTCCGGGTGGCGTGGTGGTGTATTCCGTTACCTACCAACACGGGGATGGCCGGTTTGAATCCCCGTGTTACCTCCTGCTTGGTCGGGCATCCCTACAGACACAATTGGCCGTGTCTGCGGGTGGGAAGCTGGATGTGGGTATGTGTCCTGGTCTCCTCTGGTCGGCTCAGAAGAGTGGGGTAATTGGCCTGGATACAATTGGGGAGAAAAAAAGGGGGGGGGCTTTTTTTTTTAATTGTCATGTGTTTTCTTTTTTTTCAGGTATGACCATGATGGGGCCAGTGTACTGCTTTGTCGTTTTACTGCTCGTCGGTAAGTTATGAGCAATTTCCACCTTTGATATTTTTTTCTGATGAAGATAGGCAGTTGTATAATTAACAGAACAACTGACTAATAATAGAAAAAAACTAACTAATGTGAACCAAGGACAAATTATGCCGAATAACGTGAGTTTCCAGAGTTTCATGAGCTACACACTACTCATTAGAATTGGTTTCTGATTCTCAGCATTGGGTCAGTATTGCACATCTCGCCCACTTTGCTGTGGTCAGGATAGATACTGAATGGGGCAAACTGTGGGCCCAAAAATGTTTGTCTCGTGGTAAATTGAGGTATTTGGGCTTGAAACAGCTGGAAAATCTTATACATGCTTCTGTGTTGGTTTTCAATAAGGTAAGGTCATGCAAGTTTATTTATAAGAAGATAACATAAGAAAGCCTTTATTGTCATTGTATAGAATATACAACGAAACTCCTGATCGGTGCATTAAAGACACAGAAAGACAACAGAAAACAAAATAAAAACAACTTCAGTAACCAAGTAACCATAGTCAACAACACAGGTTCAAAAATAATGAATAAAATATATAAATGCAATATGATTTTGTGCTTGAATAACTGCACTTATTGCACTAGTATGAATATAGTTATTGCACTAGTATGAATGTAACTGTTGCACACGCATGAATGTAATATGCACCAATTAATATCATGTTATATAGCACATTTCACACACAATGGCAATTCAAAGTGCTTTGCATAAGGCACAAAAAGACATTAATCGTGCAATGCAGAATTAAAGTAGAAAAAAATAAATGAATCGGTAAAAATGTAATGAAAAGGGTTAAAGTGCAGGATCATAGTGAAAAGTGAAAAAGCGGGAAAAAAAGTGCAACTGTCAGTAGGTTGACGATTCAGTTAAGGGCAATGGCAAAACATAAAAGTTTTAACCTAGTTTTAAAAGGTATTCATGGTTGGGACAAGTCTTATATATTCTGGAAGTTTGCTCCAGCTATGTTTAGCATAATAACTAAATACAGCTTCACCATGTTTCAAAAAGGATAAAATTTCCTGTTGACAGAAATTTTAATTTGCTCACAATGAAACAGTAGAATGTGTATATCTGAATCCTAATCTTTTTGCATAGAGAATGACATTTTCCCCCTCTGCTTTCCATAGGGCTGTGCTCCTCTTTGCCAGCAGGGAGAGAGTTTGCCATGTCTTTCATGCAAAACTGGTATGGCAATGGCCAGAATACTCGCTTCATGATCGAGGTGTCAGCTCTGTCCACTTCACAGAGCAACACCCAGGTCAACGTAACTGCTGTTGGTAAGGTTTACAAAAAGGAGGTTGAACCCGGTAAGAGTGTGTCCTTCCAGCTACCCGCAGAGGTAGAGATGAGGGGAAGCAACAAGTTTCCTACCACTGTCTTGATTGAGGCCAGCCAGGAGGTCACTGTGATGTCCCTCAACTATAAACAAGGCACTGCAGACACCTCCATTGTCTACCCGGTGAAAGAATGGGGGACTGAGTACTACATATTCACTCCACCCAGCAATCTGCAGAGAACCTTCAAAGAGTTCTCTATCACCAACCACAGGGACCACAACTCTATCGTTGTTTTCCTCCGGGGGTCTGTGAGATTCCAAGATAAATACTACAGGGCAGGGAGCAATCTGGCCATAAAGCTAGAGCCGTTTGAGAGCATTCAGATCCAGAGTCAGGATGATCTAAGTGGAACCAAAGTGGTCTCCCGCTTTCCTGTTGCTGTCTCCTCGGGACACAGCTGTGCTGAGAAGTACACAAGCTGCAACCATGTCTATGAACAACTGCTTCCTGTGGCAAGCTGGGGTAAGGAGTTCATCGTTGCACCCCTACCTTTCCATTCTGTTTGGGGAAACCATGACAGCGTTTACATCCAGGCATCCCAGCCCACTACAGTGACCATGAATGTGGGCGGCAATGTCAAGAGTTTCAACATGCTTGCAGGACAAACAGTTGAGCTTTACTCTGAATGGCCAAAATCGATATACCTGACATCTGACAAGGGCATCCAGGTCCTGTTTGAGTTCAATGGGGGTCCTGAGAACACGGCAAAGTATTATGATCCCTTCCTTATGACAGTCCTTCCCACAAATAAATTCAGCATCTCCTATGCCCTGAAGGGGCAAGAGGGTTTCACCAATGCCGTCATACTTGTGGTTTGGAACAAAGACCTGGATGGGTTGAAGCTAGACCAGACTACTCTGTCTGCTGACATACAATGGCATAAAGTGGATGGGAGTGACTACTCCTGGGCTGAGTTGTACTACAGCTCAGGGGCAAGCTTCCACCAGTTAGCTCACCCAAAGTCTCCCTTTGGTGTCTACAGTTTTGGTGTTGCTGTAGCCAACGGTTACGGATCTCCTGCATCTGGTGATCTGGCAGGTAAGTACAAAAGTGTCTGAGTCACAAAATACTTAAGGTTATAATTTATCTTCATGGTGATATGATGTAGACAGAAACGAAAATTTAAAAAATTATATACCATAATCGGTTAACAGTGGAGGTGTGAGAAAGATTGAGAGTGTATCAGCACACATACGTGAAGAGAAGGAGACCAGGAGAGAGGGAGAGAATTTGTGTTGAGCAGATCCTGAAGCCTGCACACGACTGATACGTTCAGCAAAAAAAAAAAATCATTAAATAAAACCATCATGAATTAAAATGAAATCAAGTTTTTTTTCTGTATGTAAAATGTTCCTTTTTTTTCTTCCTGTCATTTCTAAACGCCTTCCGTTACGACAGAGAGACGTGACTGCAGCACCCTTAAGTGTCAGAAAGGTGAAGAATGCCAAATGAAAGAGAACACCCCAAAATGTGTTAAAAATACTCCAGTTTTGAGAGCTGGCACCTGCTGGGCCATGGGCGATCCTCACTACCGCACATTTGACGGCCATTATTACAACTTCATGGGCAACTGTACTTACACTATGGCCAAGAACTGCCATGTAGATGGGACACACCCAGCCTTCGAGGTGGAGGCCCAGAATGAGAACCGTGCAGGTTCAAAGATCACATACGTTGGTAAGGTGATCATTAAGGTCTACGGATACACAGTGACCATTGTGCGTTCAGAGTTTGGCCTTGTGAGGGTAGGTAATTTTTTTTTTTTTAATTTTACAGAAAAACTACTCAATTAAACTAGCCCCTGATGAAGTGTCTCTGAAATGACTGAATTCATATACTTATATCACAAATGATTTTAGATTGATGAAAACTTATTAATTTGACTGGTTTAACAATATCTTTATCCAATGCCTGATATTTTAGATGGACTACACATTATGGAATCTCCCCATCAGCCTTGACAATGGCAAGGTGAAGTTGTCCCAGAGCGGTCTATCTGTTTTAATGGAAACAGACTTTGGTCTGATGGTGCAGTATGACTGGGAGCAGCACCTCACCATCACAGTCCCTGGCACTTTTGCCGACAGGGTGTGTGGCCTATGTGGCAACTTCAACAGCAAAGAGGAAGATGACCTCAAGACCCCCAGTGGCTCAGTGGCTGAAAACATAGTGGCCCTGGCGTCGAGCTGGAGGGTTCCTGATGTGGCAGGAGACGCCTTTTGTCGGGACAACTGCACTGGCCAGTGTGAGAGCTGCAAGAATGAGGGAATATTTGAGAGCTTGGCGGACAGGTTGTTCTGTGGTTTGCTCACCCGCATCATGGATGGACCCTTCAGCGAGTGCCACGCTGTCATCGAGCCCAAAGTTTACCATGACAACTGCCTGTATGATGTGTGCATGGGAGAGGGAATGAAGAAGTTCCTGTGTAACACCCTGCAGGTGTACTCTGATGCCTGCCAGAGGGCTGGTGTCAAAATTCACAACTGGAGGTATCTTGCTCATTGCCGTAAGTAATCTATCCAGAGGACAGAGATGAGATGGAGGAGATGGTTAGAGTTTCTGATTTGTTTTAGTCATGTTAAATACTATATTCAAACCCAATGTTTTAGAGGAAAAATTAATTCACTCACTTTACTGTGTTGACTTTTTTTTTCTCCAAATAGCCGACCCGACATGTCCGGAGAACAGTCACTATGAGTTCTGTGGGACTGCCTGTCCTGCCACATGTGACAATCCAGAGGCTCTCTCCAAATGTAAAGCCAACTGTGTGGAGACCTGTGTTTGTGACAACGGCTTCCTACTCAGTGGCACCAAGTGTGTCCCCAAGGCCCAGTGTGGCTGCATGTACGAAGGCCACTATGTGGAGGCTGGGCAGTCCTTCTGGGCCGATAGCAACTGCACTAAGAGGTGCCAGTGTCATCAAGAAAACAAAGAAATCGTTTGCCAGAACACAGGTTGTCATGCTGGGCACGAGTGCAAGGTGGTCGATGGCCTTGTAGGCTGTCAGCCGATGGCCTACGCCAAGTGCATAGTCTCTGGTGACCCTCACTACTTGACCTTTGATGGTAGTAATTACAACTTCCAGGGCACCTGCGTGTATCAGATGGCTGGTGTGTGTTCTAAGAATCCTAAACTTGAACAGTTTGATGTCCTTGTGCAAAATGATGGTCGTGGCAAGAGAGTGGGTTCCAGTGCAAAGTTGGTTGAGGTTAACGTGTACGGATATTCAGTTGTTATCAGCAAAGAGCACAAAGGCTCTGTTCTGGTGAGCCACAACATATATCTATTTTTTTTTAGTTTGATGCAAATATTGTGCTGTTGCTATTGTCTCATAACTTGAATCCAAACGTTTGCTTAACAGGTTAACACAGAGCTCACCAACTTACCTGTCAGTCTTGACCATGGCAAGATTACAATCTATCGAATTGGTGACTTTGCTGAGCTCAAGAGTGACTTTGGACTGCATGTGTCCTATGACTGGTTTTCCACTGCCATAGTCACCGTCCCAAATAATTATGCTGGTGAGATGTGCGGCCTGTGTGGAAACTACAACCTCAACCCCAAGGATGATATGCAAATGAAGAATGGGAAGCAGGCAACTTCGGCAGACGAAATGGGCAAGAGCTGGAGGGTTGCAGAGATCCCCGGCTGTGTGGACGGCTGCAAGGACAAGAACCACTGCCCCAATTGTGATATCACCCAGAAACAGAAGTTTGAGACCAATGACTACTGTGGGGAAATCCAAAACCCCAACGGCCCCTTCCGCCGATGCCATGCTGTGATAAATCCTGACAGCTACTTTGAGACATGCGTTTTTGATGTGTGCCTCAACTATGGCAACAACGGTTCCTGGTGCAATAGCCTCAGGACCTACACTATACTGTGCCAGCAAGCGGGGGTTGAAGTTGATCAGTGGAGGAGAAGCGACTTCTGTCCCAAATCTGACACCAAAAATCCCGAAAACAGCCACTATGAACATTGTGCCAGTGTTTGCCAGGCCACCTGTGACAGTGGGGTGCCTCTCAGCAACTGTAAAAAGCCATGCCAGGAAGGATGGGTGTGTAATGATGGCTACCTCCTGAGTGGAGACAAGTGTGTCCCCTTTGCACAGTGCGGCTGTGTGTACAGCGGTAAATATCACAAGTATGGCAAGGTCTTCCATCCAAATGGACTCTGCAAAGAGGAATGCATTTGCAACGGCACAGTAAGTTGAGAGCATTTTGTTTATTTGCACACTTAAAATGGGGGTAAGGTTTCAAAAGCAGGAAAATGTTAATGCATCTAATGTTTTTGTATCATGTATAATTATAATGTATGACAATATAAATATGTGTTCAGGTTCAGGCGGCATGCACAAAGTTCACCTGTGGACCCCATGAGAGATGTGAAGTGAAGAACGGCATACGAGCATGTCAGCCTTTTGGAAATGGCGTCTGCACCATCTCTGGTGATCCTCATTACAAGACCTTTGACAACAGCACCTATGACTTCCAAGGCACATGTACATACACCGCAACTGAAAGCTGTCACCTGGAGGGCACTCACCTCAAACCCTTCTCTGTGGTGGTGGAGAATGAGAGGTGGCCCAACATGCCTGGAAACCCAAATGTGTCCGTGGCAAAACTTGTTGCTATTGAAGTGTATGGCAACACCCTGGTTCTACGAAAGAACCAAATTGGAATGATCATGGTTAGTAGGACATAATTCTATTCTGAAAATTTCATATTCATTCATTTCCATCCTAACTCTGTTTGAATTTGCACAAGAAGTAAACAAAACCATTTTTCTATGTAAGATAATATGAGGAATGTAAAGAACAGAAGACAAATTGCTGTAATCCAGAAATGAACAACAACAACACAGAAGTGTGATCTCTCTCTTTGTGTTTTCCAGCTGAATGGTGTAATGACAATCATCCCGCTCAACATCAATGAAGGACAGGTGCAGGTCTACCAAGAAGGTACTTACTATGTAATCCTTACTGACTTTGGCCTGAGGGTGACTTATGACATGGTCTACCGCATCACTGTCACTGTCCCGGGCAACTACAGGGGCAAGACCTGTGGTCTGTGTGGAAACTTCAATGACAACAAAGCAGATGAATTCCAGCTGCCCAATGGAAACGTCTCAAAGAACATCATGACCTTCGGGGCCGCCTGGAAGGTGGCTGTGCCTGGAGTGGTCTGTGACGACGGCTGCAGCGGTGACCTCTGCCCCAAGTGTGACAGCAATAGGAAAGCTGTGTTCGAGAAGGACTGTGACATCATCACAAAGGCCAACAGTCCGTTTGCGGCCTGTCACAGTGTAATAGACCCCACCTCCTATTACAGAGATTGTGTCTATGACACCTGCCAGTCTCAGGGAGACCGCGATGTTCTCTGTAATAGCATCACGGCCTACATGAGTGACTGCCAGAACTTTGGAATTAACATCAGCAACTGGAGAACGGCACATTTCTGTCGTAAGTACTGGTCCTCACATATTATGTATGCATGTTTTATACTTGATGTGTGCACCTCAAATATGGTGCACTGCAACCCAAATTTCCCTATGAGGACAATAAAGTTTCTATTCTATTCTATTCTATTCTATTCTATTCTATGTGTGTCTCTGAAATCCTAAAGCTGATTTGATGACAGCTAATCTTGCTGATGTTCACTCGAATGTCTAGAGTTATGCTGTTTATTTCTATATCTATTACTTCTCTGTCTTAAATGACTATTCTGCAGACAGAGGAATTCTTATTCATGTCGTCACTGTGAGCCTGGCACACTCTCTGCCTTTGCTTGCTTATAACACCAATCACAGAATTTAAGATTATGCCAGTGCTAAATGCTTAAAATGTAAACAAATTTGATGTCCTCTTTTGTAGCTCTGTCTTGTTCTGCGAACAGCCATTACGAGATCTGTGCTGAAATCTGTGACACACCATGTCCTGGTCTCCCTGACATCATCACCTGCCCCAGCACCTGTGCCGAGGGCTGCACTTGCAACGACGGCTACTACTTCAACGGGACGGGCTGTGTTGTCTGGGACAAATGCAGCTGTTACTTCAACGGACAAACCTATAAGGTGAATTTACACTTAGCCAGGATCTACAGGAGCAGTGCATTGGTTTTGGACAACCCCAAAACATGGCAGTGGTTAATATCAAATATAAGAGTAAAATCTAACATTAGTCATCTTTAGCATACTAAACATTGTAAGAGTGTGATATCTTATTGGTGGCACGGTGGTCCAGTGGTTAGTGCTGTCGTCTCACAGCAAGAAGGTCCCGGGTTCGAACCGTGGGGTTGTCCAACCTTGGGGGTCATCCCAGGTCATCCTCTGTGTTTAGTTTGCATGTTCTCCCCGTGTCTGCAGTGGGTTTTCTCCGGGTGCTCCAGTTTCCCCCACCATCAAAAAGAAACATGCATGTTAGGGTTTATACTCCTGTCTTTGCCCCTGACCAAGGCAATGGGAAAAGAACTGGAGTTGGTCCCCGGGTGCAGCATGAAGGCGGCAACCCACTGCTCCTAGCTACACAGATCACAGCTAGCTGGAGTTAATTTGCAGTAACTAAATTTCCCCAAGGGGATTAATAAATGCAACTTAAAATTATCTATGTAATAAGTAAAGGCCCTTGGTCAGCTTGGTTGTTAGATAAGGTATTCAGATATAGCTGGAGATTGCAAGAAACACAACCTCATAATCTACCTCTCTCCCTGACTGCTAAAACACTGCCTGTTTTTAAATCAAAACTCAAAAACACACCTCTCTCCTACATTCAGTAATTTGTCATCCATGTTGTTTTAACTCCCTTTAATTAGCCATTTCATTTCTAATTTTAGCAATTAAATTTAATTGTGTAACTTTTTTGTTAATTCTTTGATTTTGTTGTATGCCTCCCACTAATCCTGTTCTTCCATTGTTCTCCTGTTGTACTGCTCTCCAGAGTGTCCTTGAGCTTATGCAGATAAATCCGTCATCATTACTGCATCAATAATGGCCACACACCGCTTCTCTCACACAAGGTTACAGCATCTTTAATTTCCCCCTTGTTCCACAGACCGGCGAGTCCGTGTTATCCAACAACTGCGAGCAGCGCTGCACCTGCATGGCCTCGGGTCAGGTCCTGTGTGAGGACACCAACTGTAGCGTCGCAGAGAGCTGCCAGGTCAAAGGCAGCATCCGCAGCTGCTATCCCAAACAGTGTATGGTGGAGACCGGGGGCTCCTTCACCCTCTTCAATGGGGAAACCGGCACCATTACCACCGCAGCGGCCTACGAGATAATCGCGCACTGCGACCAGTCGACAGGCGGCGGGTGGTTCAGGGTGGTGGTGCAGCTGCAGGAATGTGGGCTCACCGGTGTGAGGCGCGTCTCCGCCATTTATGCTTTCTTCAGCGACCTGATGGTCACAGTCACCGACAAACATGAAGCCTGGGTGAGTTTTCCCTCGTCAGGGCCTTTTACTTAAATAGAAAATACAAATACCCTGACACAAAATTAGCCCAGTTTTAAGTGAAAGAACCATATTTGGCATTCCCATATAGGGAATTCTTGAATGTATTTAAAGTATTAGAAAATAAGAGTACAGGGTGTCCCGGGGGCGTGGCGGTCTATTCCGTTGCCTACCAACATGGGGATCGTCAGTTCAAATCCCCGTGTTACCTCTGGCTTGGTCGGGCGTCTCTACCGACACAATTGGTCATGTCTGCGAGTGGGAAGCCAGGTGTGGGTATGTGTCCTGGTCACCGCACTAGCGCCTCCTCTTGTCGGTTGGGGCGCCTGTTTGGGGAGGGGGGGCTGGGGGGGAATAGCATGATCCTCCCACATGCTACGTCCACCTGGCAAAACTCCTCACTGTCAGGTGAAAAGAAGCGGCTGGTGACTCCACATGTATCAGAGGAGGCATGTGGTAGTCTGCAGCCCTCCCCGGATCAGCAGAGGGGGTGGAGCAGTGACCGGGACGGCTCGGAAGAGTGGGGTAATTGGCCGGATACAATTGGAGAGGGGAAAAAAGGGGGGGGATGAGTACTTATATATGTTAATGTATGATCTCCCTGTTCTCTGTGTATGTCGCGTGGTATAAAGTATAATATGTGTAGATGTGTTTACTTTATCTGAGGCTCTTTGTGCTCTCATAGGACAATAAGATGTCCATCTAGCAATATTCTGTATAATATAACATAACAGAGCCTATAATACAGATTAAAGTGTGCCCACTGAACCGCTTTTTTTCGTACAGATGAGTGCTAATGCAAACCCCGATAACAATTTATAAAAAAACAAAAAACAAAAACAAAAACAAACAAACATAAAATAGGTGGTGTTGTTGTAAGGATATGGATCCAGTCAGAGGTTTTCTTTTTACTCCATGTGACCCGGATCTAATAATACAAACCAAATTTCCTCTTGTGAACGTTTTACAAATCAGAGTGAGATGTTTTTCTCCACGTTGACTTAAACACTGACTTGCAATTAGGTAAAAGGAAATATTACATACAAACATAAAAAAAAGCAGTGATTAAACTGAAGATTTGATCTTTTGGAACCTTTTACTGAACAGTCAGATTGGTTGAGTCAGTGGATTGGTTCTACTTGGTTTACATCTACGTATATAAAAATATAAATCCTGATTTTATATATAAAGTAATGCGGCCCTGTGATGGACAGGTGGCCTGTCCCAGGTGTCTCCCAGCCCAATGACTGCTGAGATAGGCTCCAGCATCCCCGTGACCCTGAGAGCAGGATAAGCAGTTTGGAAAATGGATGGATGGATAAATGGATAAAGTAATGCGCCCGTGTTAGAAATGCAGGGGATTAAAAAGAGCAGATATTTGTTTTGAAATGTAATGGAGTAAAAGTTGAAACTCTCTGAAATTTGATATAGGCTACTTAAGTATAAATACTTGAAATGGGTACTAAGTGCAGTAATGAAGTGCCTTTCCTTAAATGAGGAAGTACTTGTAATTCATCACGTCCGTTCTTCACGTGTACTTGTGTACCTGATTAGTGAGCACATCAACACACTTGGATAACGTCCTGTCTCCGTTCTGTGAATGACCTCTCCAATGCCGTTTGCAGGTCAACGGTAGGAAGGTGAACCTTCCCATCCAGCCGAGGAACGACATCTCCCTGACGGTTTCTGAGAAAACCGTAGTCGTAGAGAAGGAGTCGGGCTTCCGTCTGTCCTACAGTTACTCTCAGCAGGTCACAGTGACGGTGAGCGACAGCTTGGCGGGCGAGCCGTGCGGGGCCTGTGGGACCCTCGCCCCGAGCAAGGACTACAAGGACCTCTCTGACGAAGCCCTTCAGGAGTACGTCGCTGCATTTACCGCACAGGACTTCCCCACATGGTGAGTGGGTTCGAGGGTCATATGGGGTTCGAAAGTATTCATTTTGAAATGCTTGGTGTGTCAAACGGGTGAGGTTGACACATGCATTTGAAGTATCCAGTGGTTTACACTGTTAAAGGTAATTAAGTGGGGTGTGGGTTTTTTTTTTTTTTTGCATAAATAACAATTTGTCTGATGCTATCTGATACTTTGTTGTGTAGTGAACACCACCCGGGTGGGGCTCCAAGTCAAGCTTTACGAATAAAATACTCAAAAGAAATACCATTGGAAGTGGGGTGGGCTCATACAATATTTCGATGACTATGTGGTTATAGAATAGCAAGAGGCAGATGGCAAATTTTACGGAAATTTGACATCAGAATAGCATTATCTGGGGGGTCCAGGTAGCGTAGCAGTCTATTCCGTTGCTTACCAACACGGGGGATCGGCGGTTCAAATCTCTGTGTTACCTCCAGCTTGGTCGGCTGTCCCTACAGATGCAATTGGCCGTATCTGAGGGTGGGAAGCCGGATGTGGGTATGTGTCCTGGTCGCTGCACTCTGGTCGGTCGAGGCGCCTGTTCGGGGGGGGGGGGGAATAGCGTGAGCCTCCCATGCGCTACGTCCACCTGGCAAAACTCCTCACTGTCAGGTGAAAAGAAGCAGGCGGCTGGCGACTCCACATGTATTGGAGGAAGCATGTGGTAGTCTGCAGCAGAAGGGGTGGAGCAGCGACCGGGATGGCTCGGAAGAGCGGGGTAATTGGCCGGGTACAACTGGGGAGAAAAAAGGGGGAATCCCCCCCCCCCCAAAAAGAGAATAGCATTATCTGGGTTTGGCATGGTGACTTGGTGGTCAGCATTGTGTCCTCACAGAGTATTTCTTGTGGTCCTGGTTCTTCTTTTCAGAATTTGTGTGCTTTTCCTTTGCTTACACAGTCGAAAGACATATATTTAAGGTTAGTTATATTGTATATGTATATGCATATGTGGCATGTCCAGTGTGTCTCCCTGCATTATGCCCAATACCTGATAGACTGTATAACTAACAGCATCCCATTCAACTGTGGTGTTTGTATTTTATGGAAAGAAGCTCAGAGAAGATTTTAAGTGACCAATATGTGTGTTGGTTAATTTTTTGTCTTTCTTTTTCTTTTTTCTTTTTTTTTTTAGTGGCCTTTGAACTCATCGGGTCATCACCTCAGTATCCAGAGACCAGCAAAACCAAAGTAACCAACTTTTATAGATCTAAACATCAATAACGCCTGAGCTCTTTGCGCCAAATATCATCTTGGCATGTAATTTATGTTCCCCTGACATTCAATGAAATGGCTTTTGCGAAATATTTCACCAATAAAGTGAAAGTGTTCAAGATCATAATGATCCTTGCCTCCTTCATTGCAACCAAGTTTTACACAGTGTGGCCTTCAGTCACAACACTTAAAGGCTGGCTGATGATAAGACATATTAAAAGGACAGAAGATTGAAACTCACACAAAGTAAATGGGAAAACTCACTTCATAAATGGAGGTACCGTTCTGGAAAATTGCCTGTTTTATGTTGTTTTAATGGACTGTCAAGTACTTTGAGATTGTCCCTGATGATACTGGCCCACCAACACCACTTCCAGCAGCAACTTAGTTTTCGCGGGAGGTCTTCTATCCAAGTACTAGCCAAGCCCACACCTGCTTAGCTTCTGTCATGCAGCAGAACCAGGGTACATGTTGGTATGGCAGCTGGCAAAAAAACCAAACCAACTTTAATGTATCTCAGTTGGAATAAATACTACATCGTCTTACATATCTCTATCACCTAGAAAGTGTAACCCTCAAATCTGAGAATAAATACATACACATAGATCTTATCTCAAACCAACAGGGTTATACCAAATGAAATGTGGTGCTGATGCTTTTTGTTCATTTTGATCAGACAGTACCGTTGGTAAACATATTCAAATGATATGAAGTTGTCCAAACATGAACAAATTATGGAGGCATATTTCAGGTGTGATGTCCAGTTCCATTAAGACAGGCATCCATCATTCACAGTGTGATATACCTTAATAGTCCCAGAATATTCCCAGGCGGATCTAGGGCTGACAGCTGCCACCCTACAAAAAGTTCTTACCACCTCCGGGTACCAATCTAATTGGGCAATCTAAAAAAAAAAACCCTAAACTCAGATTGCCATGTTTGAGTGAACTCAGTTGACGTAGCAGCACACGCTGAAGCAGTGGGGTGCGCGGAAAACTCAAAACTGCGGACAAAACAAGAGGGATGAGACTGGCTGGTGAGCTTCCAGCTTTCAAAAGGGACATTTGTGAATGTTTTTTAGGCTGAAAGTAAGTGTCTGTTTTACGGTGGTGAGGGCTACGCTGCAGACTGGTTTGGCCCTAGTTATATCTGCCTGGCTGGCGGCTCCTGGGGAGGAGAACTGCAGTCTTTCCACAACACTACCAACAAGGAAGTAATAAGAGGGTCAAAGGCAAATCTCATTCCCTTAAAAACAAAAACAAAACCAACACCAGTTGAAAAAAGCCTTACCACAGGCCACATAAAAACATTAAAAAAAATGTTGTGAAAGCTCATTCTCTCCTGGGTCATGAACCCCTGCAACGTAGTCAAATGTTTATATATATACATATACATATACACATACACACACACACACACACACACACACACACACACACACATATATATACACTCACTGGCCACTTTATTAGGTACACCTTGCTAGTACCGGGTTGGACCCCCTTTTGCCTTCAGAACTGCCTTAATCCTTCGTGGCATGGATTCAACAAGGTACTGGAAACATTCCTCAGAGAGTTTGGTCCATATTGACATGATAGCATCACGCAGTTGCCGCAGATTTGTCGGCTGCACATCCATGATGCGAATCTCCCGGTCCACCACATCCCAAAGGTGCTCTATTGGATTGAGATCTGGTGACTGTGGAGGCCATTTGAGTACAGTGAACTCATTGTCATGTTCAAGAAACCAGTCTGAGATGATTCGAGCTTTATGACATGGCGCGTTATCCTGCTGGATGTAGCCATCAGAAGATGGGAACACTGTGGTCATAAAGGGATGGACATGGTCAGCAACAATACTCAGGTAGGCTGTGGCGTTGACACGATGCTCAATTGGTACTAAGGGGCCCAAAGTGTGCCAAGAAAATATCCCCCACACCATTACACCACCACCACCAGCCTGAACCGTTGATACAAGGCAGGATGGATCCACGCTTTCATGTTGTTGACGCCAAATTCTGACCATCCGAATGTCGCAGCAGAAATCGAGACTCATCAGACCAGGCTACGTTTTTCCAATCTTCTATTGTCCAATTTTGGTGAGTCTGTGCGAATTGTAGCCTTAGTTTCCCGTTCTTAGCTGACAAGAGTGGCACCCGGTGTGGTCTTCTGCTGCTGTAGCCCATCTGCCTCAAGGTTCGACGTGTTGTGCGTTCAGAGATGCTCTTCTGCATACCTCGGTTGTAATGAGTGGTTATCTGAGTTACTGTTGCCTTTCTGTCAGCTCGAACCAGTCTGGCCATTCTCCTCTGACCTCTGGCATCAACAAGGCATTTTCGCCCACAGAACTGCCGCTCACTGGATATTTTCTCTTTTTCGGACCATTCTCTGTAAACCCCAGAGATGGTTGTGCGTGAAAATCCCAGTAGATCAGCAGTTTCTGAAATACTCAGACCAGCCCGTCTGGCACCAACAACCATGCCACGTTCAAAGTCACTTAAATCACCTTTCTTCCCCATTCTGATGCTCGGTTTGAACTGCAGCAGATCGTCTTGACCATGTCTACATGCCTAAATGCATTGAGTTGCTGCCATGTGATTGGCTGATTAGAAATTTGCGTTAACAAGCAGTTGGACAGGTGTGCCTAATAAAGTGGCCGGTGAGTGTATATTGTAGTGAATTTGGGGGGCAGTCTGGGAGACCGTCACCACAGCCAGCATGTGAACCCTTGTCTCCCACCCCGCAAGCGACAACATTAACCAGTCGACTCAAGGGTCCGACCCGTTAGTCAAGGACCAACGTGTCTACTTATCCATGCACGTTACACTATATATAAAAGACGCGGGGCAGGGTAGTATTCATTGGCTGTGTATTTTTTCTTTGTTGTTTAACCACACTGGCAGCTGATGAGTGCATAACGGACGAAACAAGCGTGTACTGCAATGTATTAAAGTTTTTTTTCCTACATCTATCTTAATATTCCGCTCCTCATTTGTTGAGCACTTTTATCAACACCATTGATGGTTTCCGGCAGAAAAGAAAAAACACTCCTTCTCCTGCTGAGCACTTTTGAAGCCACCATGGATCCAGCACATTTTGGATCTTCAACAAAGAACATACCAGCGCCCACGCAGAAGGACTTCATGAAATGCCTCGTCGCAAAGATGGAAAAATTCATAAGAACGGCAAGATGGAGAGCATTCTTCTTTCTTAATCCGGCTAACTCACCTGAATAAAAGCTAACATACGGATTCAAATCATCTAAATCACCGCCGCCTATCCCGGAGCTGAAACCCTTTGAGGAGGGTATGCTCAGAAAAAGCTTTCCAGAAGAAACTCCATAAAGATGCAAGATTGATAAAAGATGATAAGCTCTTCATTGCAGCAGACAAAACTTCTAATTTTTATGAACAAGGGCCCGGTCAATATGACAGCCTTCTACATAGCAATGTCAGAAGGCCGCGAAGTCCACCGAAAGAGACATCACCTTAAAGGACAAAAAAATTGCATTGGATCTGAAACTGGACGACCGCATTGATGTCACCGCCTGGAAGCAAGCCTTTATCACCCTGAAAGACCACAAACCAAATTTTAAAAACAAACCAACATGTAGGCTTATCAACCCCACCAAATAGGTAAGCTAAGCAAAAAAACATCATCCATCCAGCCATCCATTATCCAAACCGCTTATCCTGCTCTCAGGGTCATGGGGATGCTGGAGCCTATCTCAGCAGTCATTGGGCGGCAGGCTGGGAGACACCCTGGACAGGCTGCCAGGCCATCACACAGGGCCGACATACACACACACTCACACTCACACACACACACACACACACACACACACACACACACACACACACACACACACACACACACACACACACACACACACACACACACACACACACACACACACACACACAAACACATTCATACCTAGGGACAATTTAGTATGGCTGATTCACCTGACCTGCATGTCTTTGGACTGTGGGAGGAAACCGGAGCACCCGGAGGAAACCCACACAGACATGGGGAGAATATGCAAACTCCACACAGAGGACGACCCGGGATGACCCCCAAGGTTGGACTACCCCGGGGCTCAAACCCAGAACCTTCTTGCTGTGAGGCAACAGCGCTAGGAAGATTCTGAATGGGGTTCCCTTAAATCAGTGGAAGAACCCCTCCCAAGTATTAGAATGGTTTAGGGGTATAGATGACAAGAGCAGGCATACATTTATATGTTTTAATATTTGTGAGTTTTACCCCTCCATAAGTAAAGAGCTACTAGACAAAGCTATTGATTTTGCCTCAGCATTTACCACGATATCAGATCAAGACAGAGACATAATAGCCCACGCCAAAGAGTCAATTTTATATCACAAGGGAAACCCATGGCAAAAGAAAGGTAGCAGTAAATTCAACGTCACCATGGGCAGCTTCGATGGGGCAGAGACTTGTGAGCTAGTGGGCTTGTACTTGTTGTCTGAACTACAGGTCCTAGACATCAACGTCGGGCTATATAGGGACGATGGGCTGGCAGTCTGCAACGATCCGGCAAGAGAAGTCGACAGAATAAAAAAGAAAACGTGTAGTGTATTTGCAAGCAATGGGCTCAAAAGTTCAATTGAGGCTAACAAAAACCAAATTGACTTCCTCGACATCTCATTAGACCTTAGTAATGGTACATACATACAGGCCATACATGAAGCCCAATAATTCACTGCAATACATCCACAAAAAAAGCCATCATCCGCCCTCTATCTTGAAAAATATCCCAGTGAGCATAAATAAGAGACTCTCATGCTTATCATCTAGTGAAGCCATCTTTTGATGAAGCCCCCCCATACCAAGAAACCTTACAAAAAAGTGGATATAATTTCAGGCTTAAGTACAACCCACCATCAATTACTGACAGCCAGCAAAACAAAAAAAAAACGTAGCAGAAGGTGAAACATCACCTGGTATAATCCTCCCTACAGCGACACCGTGGCCTCTAATATTGGAAAACTATTTTTCAAACTTTTGGACCCCAGACCATCAATTAAGAAAAATATTCAACAGGAACACAGTCAAAATTAGCTCCAGCTGCATGCCAAATGTTCAGCAGGTTATATCATCCCACAACACAAGCATCATGACCAAGGCACAGACACCCTCACCGCAACCAAACACCACCAACTGCAACTGCCGTGCTAAGGCATCGTGTCCTCTTGAAAGAAAATGCCAGACAGAGGGAGTCATTTACCAGGCACCAGTGACAAGAGAAGACAACTGTAGAGTGGACACTTACATTGGACTAATAGAAAGCCCTTTTAAAATTAGGTTTAACGCCCATATGAGTAGCTTCATTCAGGAATGACCATGCAAGAAATGCAACGGCCTTAAGCCGTCACATTTGGTCATTGGTGAACAAGAATATTAGTTACTCTATCTCATGGAAAATCCTCACAAAGAACAATGCATATTCAATTAACAGCAAAAGATGTAACTTATGCTTGGCAGAGAAATATTTTATTATTTGCAAGCCCCATATGTCTTGAACAGTAGAAATGAATTGGCCACCAGCTGTAGAGACAGGAAAAAACATCTGCTTTGCAATTACAAATAAGCCAGTGTCTTTATTACCCCCCCCATATTAGATGATATACATGTGATTACCATTATTAGATGTTATATTCTATATTTTGAGAGAGCCCCCCCACACACACACACACACACACACACTGGACACATTTAAAAGCAGGTTAAAAACCTTACTTTTTAAAACAGCCTACAGCTAAATTCATAGTGTGTGTGTCTGTGAATGTTCTCATTCATCCAGGTCATGGTTATCCAAAGGAGTGTGTGTGTGTGTGTGAGAGTGTGTGTGTTTTATATATTTTGCAATTTTTAGATATTCTGCTCTGTTGTTACTTTTAATTAATCAGTGTTTATGGCACTTTCATTTATTTTCCCAACTCAGTTTTAAACTTGTCTGTACTTTTATAAAATTTACCAGTACTTTTATTTATTTATTTTTTTGGGGGGGGTTAATGTTTTATTGTGTGAAGCACTTTGTGTTACATTTATTTGTATGAAAAGTGCTATACAAATAAAATCTGATTGATTTTAACTATCTGCTCTTGCAACTGTGTTCCAGCACCACTTCGTTATTTTGTTATATTTTAAATGTATGCTTTTTCAACACTTAAGTTATACAAAGTGTTATACATCAACTGCTAAGATTAGCAGCTGATGAGTGCGTGACGCACAAAACAGCCTTGTACTGCTATGTATTAAAAAAAAATTCCTGCATCTGTATTGAGATATGTGTGTGTGTGTGTGTGTGTGTGTGTGTGTGTGTGTGTGTGTGTGTGTGTGTGTGTGTGTGTGTGTGTGTGTGTGTGTGTGAAGGCTAGAATAACAGACCTCCTCCACAGGCCTTCAAAAGAAAACAACCAAAAAAATCACTGCAAGAAATCTTTATTTTCAGATTACAGACAAAGAATTACTTGAAGTATTGTTGGTTTCAAATGGGACCTTGGGTCTCGCTCTACCTATAAAATGTCCCTTAAACTACAGAATAGGATAATAGGGTTCATCTAAAAGACCAACAGTGACTTCTGTTAACTAGATTACATTTAAATGGGATTACACGGCTTAATGGCACAGACGAAGCAATGCTGGGTTCCACAGTTCAGGTCATTCCAGTGGTGTTCATCTAACAAGATAAAGAGAAAATGTTCACATTTACACACTAGATGGAAGGAGGAGGCTACTATGTGTGCGTCACAAAATTCTCAACTGCTGCTCCTCCCCTCAGAAGTAACTTGGAGTAGACGAGTGGTAGTGTGGGAAGGGAGGAAAAGAGCAAAAGTGCTCCTCTGGGAGCTAGCCAGTTATCTTCCATAGGGTAACACTGAAACTGCAATACAGCCTTCAGTGCTAGCTGTCAGTGAGTCTGGGAGTTCTGATTCACCCAGAATGACTGGGAGTCTTTTGGGTTAAAATGCTAAAATTGTTTATTACACAAAACTAAAATATTACCACATAGGTTGCATCGTAGTAACCATTAGAACCAATATTAACTGGTATCAAATATAGTGGGGGGGTTTTTCTTTCTTTCTTTTTAGCCTGACCCCTAATTGCCTCATGGAAACTTGATTTCTTGTGTGGCAGCATTAGCATTACAGCTAACTGATGCTGATTGGTTGTGATGCACATGGATATTGAAATATACAGCCAATACAAGTTAATACATTATATGGTGCTATATGATGATATTCTCAAGCTCATGAATACTAATTATAAAACATGCTGAAATGGCAGGTTGGTTCTTAATACAAATTAACAGAGATGGCTACCTCTGAATAGTGCAGCCGTTTTCAAGAATGAAGTCACTTTACAGTTATGATGATAGCAATAAAAACATTTACTAGTGTAAATGGCTGTTTTGCGGGTTACTCTCCACAGAGTCTGAGTCATTCTGCACTCCCTGTGCTCAACATGCCAGTAGTGTTTAAATGAGTTAGAGGTGCTTTCACTAATGGGACTGCTAATAGGCTACTCCATCATCAAAAACAGTCATGGACTTTTGATTAAGGTGCCCAACTATGACTTTAACTAATCCCAAACCCACAGTTAACACCAGAGTTTGATCTTGAGTTCAATGTATAAATGTTGTTTGAGGTTTTTCATTAGGGATGTAATTTTTATTTGATCTTATTAAAAAAATAATCTTATAGCAAATTAATGCTGACACCATAGAAATTTATAAGCAAAAATATGACAGCCAGGTAATTTAATTTGAAGCCTAATTATCCTGTCTTCTAAATCATGAGCAACCTAAAAAGGTTTAATAATATTGATATTTGTGGATTATCTATTGTCTTGAATATGACAATGAAAGAAAGTATCAGAAAAGGCCATCTGCGTGCATTTAAATACTGGGGATTGTAACTTAAACCAGTTAATTTATGGCACTAATTATGTATGCAACATAGCATATGTAATTACTGTACCTGCCCAATTCATTGCAATACATTTTTCATCGCCTGAGTTGTTCGGCTCGCCTTCATTCCAGTGATCGAAGGCAAACCTGGAACCATCAGCCCAGAACCATGCAGAAGTCTAGAAAACAAGCAAAAGAGGAGTCAGACAACAGGAATTATGGTTAAAAACAATAACACAACAAATATACCAATTAAAGAAATTGGTTTGCATAAAATTGATTCTTTAGTTATTTCTGCTTACAAATTAGGTAAATGTACAAGTAATAATAATAATAATAATCAATATTACATTTATATAGCACTTTTCTAGACACCCAAAGCACTTCACATTGAAGGGAGTTACTCACTTCAACCACCACCAATGTGTAGCACCCACCTGGAACACTCACCACACATCAGCTTGAGGTGCAGAGGGAGGAATCACTAAGTCAATTACACAGGGGGATGATTAGGTGGCCAGACGGAGAGAGTCTGGTCGGGAATTTTGCCAGGACACTGGGGGACACCCTACTCTTTGTGGTAAGTGCCATGGGATCTTTAATAACCACAGTGAGTCAGGACCTCAGTTTAACATCTCATCCGAAGGATGGCATCTCCTACAGCACAGTGTCCCCGTCACTGCACTGGGGCATTGGGATTTGATATTTGTTGTTGTTGTTGTTGTTGTTTACGAGGACCAGAGGGAAGACTGCCCCCTACTGGCCCACCAACACCACTTCCGGCAGCAACTCAGTTTTCCCGGGAGGTCTTCCATCCAAGTACTAGCCAAGCCCATGCTTAGCTTCCATCATTTGTCAGAGCCAGGGCACATGTTGGTATGGCTGGCGGCAAGTGATTTGGTTTGGATTTGTTTAAAGTGAAAGTACACTTTTAAAAAGCTGTATGTGCAATGAACTTGTATGTATGTCTTGTTCACACTCAAACATACGAGTCGTGGTCATAAGTTAACATTTCTGAAAGAATATCGCACAGACATTTTGCAGGCAGAAGATGTGTGATAGGATTGGGTTGAAAATAAAGTTTGGTAATGCAGACCCCGGTAGTGTGGCAGTAATAACAGTGAAGATAAGGCCATGTCCTGGGACATGGCTACCTCTCCCAAAACCAAGGCCAACTTCATGTAGTTGTCCTCATAAAAGCCTCTCCAAGTGCATTTAACGCTGGGATTTCTGTCACTCTACCTCAGTAGCGCCATTGCCTCCAATCCAGGCTACAGTTGAGCTGCCAGTGGTCCTCTTAATTAAATCCTGAAGAAATGCTTCCTCCCCAAGACTGTGCACAGAGGCAAGGTTTGCTCCCATGTTCTGACAGTGGTGCTACAAAGGAAGACAGATCTTTGGTAAATTCAGAATAGGTACGGCACGTCTCTGAACAAAATAGCATTTTAAAGTCAGACGAGCCAGCACACACAAGGAGAAATACCACTCACTACCTAACTCTAACAATGACATCCCAAATATGCATAATAAAAGTAATGCATGAGGATTTCATTACCCAGAACTCACACCCAGAGTCACGTGTTGCTGTCTTACCAATTGTTTTATACAACCCAATAATTAAATGTGTTTTTCATTTTGGTTTTCAGAAGGTGAATGTGTCACTCCTAATGGATACCTCTATTATCTCATCAAAAATATTTACTGCACACTGAATGTATGATCCTGTTTAAAATCTAATAAATTGATATTTCTGAATTGTCTCAAGTTAATGAGGAGTACTACAAGAGGTGATATGAGATGCTAAGTTACCATGAACATTAATATCTTGACTGAATTCAATGCCACTTATAAACAACCACAGGAAAGCATAGCAGAGGAAAACGACCTTTGGCTTATCGTGCTTTTCTGCAATGACTTGGCTGATAAAGATGTTTTGTTTTTTTTGTTTTTTTATGAATGATCAAACATAACTAAACCCTCACACTCAAGAGATTGGACTGTGGCAATTCGATATTTTGATCATTACTTGTAATGTGCTAAAGGTTATTTACAATTGAAATGTCCTTTTTATTGTAGAAATTCATGTGAAAATCAACATTATTTCTTCTCTTCCCCCTTTTTCTCCCCAATTGTACCTGTCCAATTGCCCCACTTTTCCGAGTTGTCCCGGTCACTTCTCCATCCCCTCTGTCGATCCGGAGAGGGCTGCGGACTACCACATGCCTCCTCCAATACACGTGGAGTTGGCAGCCGCTTCTTTTCACCTGACAGACAGGAGTTTCACCAGGGGGACGTGGCGCGTGGGAGGATCACGCTATTCCCCCCAGTTCCCCCTCCCCCTGAACAGGCACGCCGACCGACCAGAGGAGGCGCTAGTGCAGTGACCAGGACACATACCCACATCCGGCTTCCCACCCACAGACATGGCCAATTGTGGCTGTAGCGATGCCTGACCAAGCCGGGGGTAACACGGGGATTCAAACCGGCAATCCCCGTGTTGGTAGGCAACGGCATAGACTGCAACGCCACCCGGACAAACCCTAGAAAATCAGCAATATTTCTTATAGTATCTTTTATTCACTTGGGAAATTTTAACTTCAATGCCCAAGGGTTCCCCAAAACACACAGCAAAAGGCCAGAAAGGAGAGCAGCTGTTCTTAATGTTTCACACCCACAGCACCGAGAGACGGTGTCAACCTTTTAAGGGGGTGAATACTCATTTTAAAACAAAACTATTTGAGTGTTACTGAGGAACATGTGGGTTTTACCTCTGCCTGAACCCAGGTCACTGGTGTGTTGACGAAGTGGAACAAGCGGTTGCCATATCGATGCCAATCTAAAGGACTGGGGCAATGCTTGAAACGCGGACTCACTACCTCTGTGGGTGAAGAATATAATGTGAAATTAGGATTGGTAAAAGTGGACATCATCTGGAATAAGGATTAGTAAAAGTGCAGAAATCTTAGACTGGAATCGGTGAAGGTGGTGTAATCGCCAGGCAGACAAGGATTGTCTGAACATGTGAAGTAGGATTACTAGGCTGCATGTGTGGCTGGTGACACAGCCATGCCCATGTCCGGTCTATTCGCTTTTGAGAAACACACTTACCAGCTGCCTGCACTTCTTGGGAGTTGCTTTGGATATGGAATGTGAACCTACTCAGTTCAGTACCGGCATGGTCAAAACATATATTACTTGGTAGAATTTGGTATTTCAATCCCTTTAAGACAGCAAATTAATCAGAAAGTAAGATGTATTTCTCAAGGTACTATAGGATGTCTTTATGCATGCTCAATAATCCAGGTATAAAAACACAAAGTTGAATCATTTCATCTGGACACAACGTTTATTGAGAGAGAAACATTTCAAGATGTACTATACTAATGTACTATAGGATGTTTCAACAATAAACTGCCAAACTCGCATTCGTTATCTACGATCTCCTCAGTTTTGACCTCAGGGTCATCTGATCTTCAGAGATATCTGATAATTAGTTTGACTTGACCAAATAATTTATTCACCCACAATCATGTTCAGTTTCAAGTCCAGCCTCTCCTCTTCCACATCATTTCCTACCATGCAGAAGAGTTATAGCAATCACAAATGTTATGCATCTCACACACACACACACACACACACACACACACACACACACACACACACACACACACACACACACACACACACACACACACGCAAATACCAGTGGAGCATAAATGCCGTTACCTACTGGAGCAACTTTCACTGGTGTCTCTTGCTGTTGTGCGACAAATGGCACAACAGCAAGAGACAAAATTCAAAATCAAGGATAAAGTCGCTACTGCAATTGCTTGGAAGTACAGGGAAAAAACAATGAATACACTGAAATGTTTTACCTGTCCATGATTTTACATCTTTACTAAACTTGTGGCTTAAAGGTAATGGAAAACAACAAATATGCGATGGACCATAGGTAGAAATAGTAAAAACATCCTGAGACATGGTACAAGGAATCAGCACCTCGGAGAGTTGGGGGTAGCATGATAAATATGAAAGTAGATTAAAGAAATCATTGCATCCACATGCATTCCTAAAAATACATCAATAAGCACAATGAGAAGGTGACCCGGCAGCCCAGTGTAGTTACCTGCGCTGCCACTTAAAGCAAGCATGGCACAGAGAAGAACAGAGATGGTCAGCATCATTGAGATGGCTCCTTAGACTCTGGTGAATATGAATAAAATAAGACAACATATTTACAAATTGGGAAATTCTCTGCAACTTCCCACCAACCTCTTTTCTCCATCATTATTTTTTTGAGAAATATGCACAGATTGTTCCCTGAACACAAAGAGACCCTATGATTGCAAAGGGACTTTCTGATATTAGATTTTAGTCAAATGAATGAGGTGACTCACTTTCTTAAGGCGTAGTACACTGTTAAAACAAATCACGCTGCTTTTCAACGGAGTGTGTGGGTCACTTAAGTCAAAAGTTCAAACAAGTACATTTCTTTGATGCCCAGTATTTTTAAAGGACATGTATGACACGCTTAGATATTTTCTCTTTCAATATCAGACACATAAAAGCCAACTCGTTGCCCTTTTTAACGACGGTACTGTGATCAGTGACCATGGGGACTGCTCAGTGAGCAGAAGGTCAAAGGTTGATTCCTTATATAATTATATTCCAATAACCAAAACATCCGTCCCAGTAGGAATGCTCTTGAGCCAAACACTGAACCCCTACTACCTGCTCCAGGGGTCCCATTTGTATTTATTCCCTGATTTTTTACCCTTAATATGGCACGTTTGAATGTGTGTGTCTCTGAGGAAATTGTCCCCCAAGAACAAAACACAGAGTTTCTGGAAAGTCACATTTAGCCATTGTGTCTTTGTTTCTAATGAACAATCAGAGGATGAAACAAAAGCAAGATTAAAGGCGGGGGGGGGGGGCTTGTAGCTGCTACACTGACACGTGAAATTCTTTGTTGTTTCAATGAAATATCTTGAATAAGTGAACAGAAGCTCTAGCCTGGTCTAGTCTTTACTAAGGAGCAGTTGGAGCACTAGCAAGACTAGTTCGCAGACAGGATCTGTTTTAATGAAACACATGAAAGTAGAGCGAAACAGAGAAATTCAGACTGGCCTTACCGCTGGGCTTCTGAGTGGATGCCTTCCTGTGAGTGTCGGTTTGTTCTAGTCAAGCACAGAGAGAACAGCACTAATATAAGGCCCGAACAAGGAACTGGTCTGTTTTTGCAAACCAAAATAAAAAATCTTTAATTTAACTAATGATTTAATGTGTCAACACCAGAGATAACATGTAGTGAACACAAAGATCATGACCATGAAGTAATACATAAACCTTGTTTGCCCACGTTAGCGTTATCAAACATACTTTTGTTGGATGAGAACAGGGGGAACAACACATAGAATTGTGGGACTTCCTTTCCTTTATTCATTTGCACTACATCTATTCACTGTCATGAGTTACGAGGTCAAACTCCACCAGTGCAAATTAAATCAGACTGATCGTCCTTGGGGTGACTGTCATGGACTGTGCAGAATCCTCAAACTCCCAGGCCTCTGGTAGATGACCCGAGCTGGAGGGAGACACACACCACCACTATCCCCACGTGGGGGGTGAGAGGGAGATATTTTTTATATACATAGTCAAATTATAATTTTTATAGTAGGGACGACAGTGGCTCAGGAGGTAGAGCAGGTCGTCTGGTAGTAACTGGAGGGTTGCTGGGTTGATCCTCTACGCCTCCTTTCAAAAACATCGACGTGTCATTGAGCAAGACATCTAACAACTAACTGCTCCTGATGAGCTGGTTGGTACCTTGCATGGTGACACCTCCATCGATGTGTGTGTGTGTGTGTGTGTGTGTGTGTGTGTGTGTGTGTGTGTGTGCGTGCGTGCGTGCGTGCGTGCGTGCGTGCGTGCGTGTGTGTGCGTGGGTGAATGTAAGGCACTCACTGATTATAAAGCGCTTTGAGTGGCTGTTGTAGCAAGAAAAGTGCTATATAAATGCCGTCCATTTATGGTAGACGATAAACATGCATTTTTTTGTGACGTGACATTTACTGTTGTGTAAAATACAAACTGATTAAATGAAGGAGTTAGATGTTGATTTCATTTTCTCGTGGCTATGTAGATATGTGAATTACTGTGGAAAAACGTTCTACTCCAACATTTTCACAAGCTTCACAAATGCAAAGTAACAATTAGCATTTGTCAAAAAATAAGGGCAAGCAAGTGAATTAAAATGTATATGCATGCCCCCAAAACTGTCCATTCTGTACTTAAAGGATATATGCAAGATATCAAAAATATTGAAATTTGTTTTATTTGCTGATCACGCGAATATATTTTTGTTCTGGTGAGAATTTACAGCAGCTTTTGGAGGTGACCGCAATAGAAATGGTAAAATTAAAACGGTGGTTTGACAAAAACAATTTATCCTTTTTGTTTGAAATGAATAGTAACTGAATTAACTTAAAAGTAGGTGAGAAGGGGTAGGAAAAAATAAGTGTATACTTCCTCCTACTCCTTTTCCAACATGTAACAAATAATCTGATGCATACGGAGATTTGTTCGCTGAGTTTGATGTGTGGATTTGTTGATCACTTCAGATTATTGGCAATGGCTTATCTGTATGTTGTAAACTACTTATTTACATATTCAAAATAAATCATCATTGGGGCGGCACAGTGGTGCAGTGGTTAGGACTGTCACCTCACAGCGAGAAGGTCCCGGGTTCAAACCCCAGGGTTGTCCAACCTTGGGGGTCATCCCAGGTTGTCCTTTGTGTGGAGTTTGCATGTTCCCCCCGTGTCTGTGGTGGGTTTTCTCCAGGTGCTCTGGTTTCCTCCATCATCAAAAAAAAAAAAAAAAAAAAACCGAAAAAAAAACGGAAAAAAAAGACAATCATGTTAAGGTTAATACTCATGTCTGTGCCCTTGACCGAGGCATGGCAAGACAAACTGGCGTTCATCCCTGGGCACTGCGCAATGGCCGCCCACTGCTCCTAGCTACACAGCTAGGATGAGTTAAATGAAGAGCATAATTTCCCCATGGGGATTAATAAAGTCGCCCTATATCAAAATAAAAAATCAAAATCCTTCATTCATTCATCTCTGTACAAAGTGTGCAAGTAGATCAATATCAATAAGAGTTGGGGTACCGATGCTTATACGGAATGATGATCAATGTGTTTCAGGGGAAATGTCTGTGGCCCTGTGGATAGAGAGCCTGGAACTACAAAAGGTTAAAATCCCAGAGCAGCCACTTGTTTTGTCCTTGAGCTAAACACAGCAGCGTCACTGATCAAACTGCATTACTAGAAAATGATTAACTGTATCATGGCAATTACTTAATTCCACTTGACATTAAATGAGGAGTGAGACAAAAATCTCTTACAGTACTGTCACACGATTTTAATATGTTTAATGAACAGATGCACTAAGCCTAGATACTTAAGTGCGTGTCCTGATCTCAGAGCCCACTCCCTTTATACCTTGCAGCTCAAACATGCTTATTGTCATGGTCACACCCAAAACCCTGACCACCGTAGTCTACTTACTATATACGGCCCATTAATATTAACTGAATAACATTAATTGGGAAATTGGGAAAAACCTCATCTTATTCTTCTTCTAAGACTTATTTTTATTCTTAATGGTCATGTAATGGTAGTGGGCATGAGTGTGATGTCACCATGATGTGATGTCATGGGCAGAAACTGAAGTTGGTCTACTGACTGATGAACAGTGGACTAACTGGGGGATCTGGATTCTTACTCACTGATCAAAATAAACTATGTTTCTTCATAGCATAATGAAATATTTCTCTAAACATTTGTCCAACCCTGGAGGATTCTTACAACCAGTGGTGGCTTCTTTCTCTTGGGAGTTCGTGGGAGTCGACTTTGTGGGGCCCCCGCCAAGGTCTTCATGGAGCAACGAATACATTCTAGTCTTCGTAGACTATTTCACTAAGTGGGTTGAGATCTGCCCAGTGTGGGAAGTGTCTGCTCATGTGGCTGCCAATAAGTTCCTTTCTGCGGTCTTCGCCAGACATGGCACACCAAAACACCTGGTGTCGGATAGGGGTGTCCAGTTTGTCAGCGACATGTTTGAGTCAGTCGTGGCGGCGTTGGGGACTGTCCACAGGCTGATTACAGCCTACCACCTGCAATCCAACCAAACTGAGAGAGTGAATTGGACAACGAAGCCCGCAATCAGAGCTTATGTTGGATCTAAACACAGGGAGTGGGACCATAACCTTTCACTTATCTCCTTTGCACTGAGAACGGCTCCTCATCAGAGCACGGGTGATTCACCTGCCTTCTTCCTTTACGGCAGGGATCTCAACATGCCACTGGACCTGTGGATGCAACCTGAGCTGGAACCTGCTCCAAAGACTGTGGAAGTCTACAAGTCTGAGCTGCCTGCTGCTCTGTGGGATGCATATGATCATGTGCGCCAGTCTTTGACAGCCAGTAATGAAACACAGAAATGTCACTATGACAAGAAAAGGAGACAGGTGACAGTCGAGATTGGAGACTTGGTTCGGCTGAGAACTCATCCACACTCTGACACATCCG